>NW_018397260.1:3128752-3213705 GCF_002168275.2 Theobroma umbraticum | reverse complement strand
GTACAGAGTCCTACCACACTTCTTTGGCCATGCTTGATCCTGGAAGGAAAATAAAGCAAAATTAGTTAGAGGGAAGCAACAGGTCCTTCACAAATACTGCCAATGAAATTTTCTATCATAGCAACATAAGATGCATAATTGCTTTCCTGGGATGTAATATACGCATATAGAATAGAATGAGAATTTTCAGAGAAGAGGACAAACTCATTAAGCCAGTTCAACAAAAGAAGTGCTCTATCTATATTTGCACATACGGAGATGGGTATTCAAGATTGTAAATCAAAACTGACCTCCTTGCAGAATTGCAGCATTAGCTATCTTTAATAATTAGGATTATTTTGGTATTGTACCTCAAGAAAGCAACCAGCAGCACCTGCTGCAATCAAATCCTTGATGGTCCTCTGAACATTGAGAGCATTGCCACCGCCAGTGTCTGAAAACAAGCAAATAGGACTATTGAAATTTCTAAATGCATTTTATAAACAGAAATAATGACCAATGAGCACATAAGATAAGCCTCGGTCTTTCTCCGTGCCCTGGAGAATTTAACCTACAAAAAAGTAACAGATAAACCGGGCCTAAGTCAAATAGAAATGCAACGGTATATACCAGCATCCGCAATTATCGGTATCGCCTGAGCCGCAGCACAAACCGTCCTCGCCGTCGCCGCCATCTCAGGTGGCCTTTAAGAACACCAAAACCAAATATCAAATTTAACATTTTACAACCAAAAAAAAAAAGTATAAACAGAACTTAAGAAAGAAAAAAAATAAAAGGCTCTCACGTTAGCAAGCCAAAGTCAGGTTTGCCAAGGAGAGAGGCAGAGAGAGCGTAACCAGAGATGAAACCAGCGCTGAAACCAGACTGCTGTACTACGGCAGCCGATAGAGCGTCGTAGCAGCCAGGCATTAGCACGAAGCCTTGATCCTCGATCAGACGGTGAATGCGCGTCTGCATTCTGACCGTTGGACGAGACAATTTGGTTGTCCTTGACCGGAATGTGGAAGCTTTCAAGTTCCAGTGTTGGAGCGAAGGAGATCTGGCTGCCATCATCGTTATCGTCGACGATTCCAAGTAAGCAGTCGAAATAATTGGTGAGTTGGGGAGTTGTAAAGGGGTTTTGTCGGGTTTTGAATGCGCGGTTTTTATGGGATTACGAGCCATAGAAAGCACGTGAACGACTGCGATTTTCTGCTTTTATGTTGTCGTTTTGGATAAGGACATAAGTGAATAACTGACAATGGAGCCCACCTCATCTTTCTTTCTTTTTTTAAACATTAAAACTTAATTTTTTTTTATTTTACAGTAACAAAATTGACAGTTTCATATTTAAATATCGGGAGTAAAGGATGAATTAGCAAAATATAAGAAATATTGTGCTTTAACCTAATCTTCATATGTTATATATATATATATATATATATATATATTCTACATACATTTTTTTATTTTCTACCATATTATTTTTTCTACAAAAAAATTAGTCTCGAATTTAAGATTTGAACTCAAATTATACTTTACTTTTAGTCAAATTGACAAACATTATATTTGTTTGATGCATATTAAAGATGAAGTGTTCTATAAATTTGCAAACCATGACAAAACAGTGTGATAGAAATGAAAAATGTGATCTTAATCGAAATACTAAATGCATTATTATTTTATTTTGATTTTGGGTAAGGCTTTCTAAGTGAAGCTTTATTACCAAGTTGTTACATATTAGATAGCTTTTTTATAAAGGAAATTAGATAACCCTAGAGGCAGAGTGTTACAGCCCACACCGACTCTTGTAAGGTATTGTTCGCTTTAGCTCACTAGCTTTATAGTTTTGTCCCACAAAGGCACTGGACTATGACATCTACCCTTACTACTCACTAGAAGTTTCTACTCACTAGAAGTTTCTTTTTGATGTGTGATTTTGTGGCTCTTACTACTCACTAGAAGTTTTTTTTTTATGTGTGATTTTGTGACTCTACTTGTTGGGAGTATTATCTCAACAATGTGAGATTCACATCCAAGCGAGGACCATGACATCTCCCCCACCTCAACAAAGGTCCACTGTCTTTGATGGCACATTGTTAGTATTCAAAGTCTGCTTTGATATCAATCGTCACGATCTACATCAACTCTTGTGAGGTATTGTTCTCTTTGACTAATTGGCTTCATTGTTTTATCCTACAAAAAGCACCTCACAGGTTAAAGGTGGTGTGAACTCTTATATTTTTAGTATCACTCTAATATATAGTTAATGTGGGATTCACAGTTCTCCTCTTTAAAATCATGACATTCACCTTTACTCCCCGCTTGGAGTTTCTTTTAGTTATGGGACTTTGTGACTCTACCCGTTATGAGCATTATCTAAATAATGTGAGATTCACATTCATGTCAGGACTGTGACATGGAGCCTCAGTTCTTAATATATTCTCTTAATAGCCTCTTCAATAATTTTTTATTTAATAATTAATACAAATAAAAATAACTAAAAAATCTCACATGCCTCATTCTATTTTAAAGGTTTTTTTAAATTTTTTAAAATTTATATTATTATTTTTATTTATATTTTTATACTATTTGCTCATATGTTTTAAGATTCTATAGATTTGCTTCTCTAAATTTCTATGAACCATCAACCATATTCTTGTTTTTTTTTTTGTTATGTCATATGTTAGTTCCATCTTTTACATGTCATTTTCGTCTTTTTTTTATCATGTGGATTTTATTTTTTATAATTTTAATATTTAAAAATTAATAATTTATTATATAACTCTCAAATATAAGTTCTAATGTTGCACTGTTATTTAAAATTTTATCAATGTATCATTTTTTAATTAATCTTGATTATGTAAGAGGAAATTATTCTGAGTATATATTTTTCATATGCTTTATGTTTTATATTTAGTTGAAAGAAAATTATCTTGAATATATAGTATTTAAGCAATCCTAATTATATAAGAGAAAATTATTAATTGTGTATATCGTATTTAGCTATTTATATTTTATGTATTATAGTTTTATAGTTAGTATTATAAGTTTAAATAGAAATAAAATAAAAAAATTAATTATTGAACGCATTCATTTTTTTCAAGTGTGACTAAAGTATGAGCAGGTTAAAAACAATTAACAAATTTTTTAAAAGAACATATGCAAATCATCCAAATGATTCTCTTACACTAGAGCCATCAAATCTCAATGCTTCAAATCATGAACAAAAGTAATGTGAATCAAAATGGCCTACACTTAATCCTAAAGAAATGGATTTTTTCAATACATAATTTAATTGATGAATTTGAATTCAGAAAATATAGGCAAGCACAACTTTCCAAAAAGCCTATTATAAGTCTTTCTTTTCTTAATTTACATGTTATATAAAATTATCTTTTATTAACAATATTTTGATTATTAGTTAAGTTTAATACATTAGTTTTGAAAAAAATTTTAACCTTTATTTGTTTGTCTTTGACCCCTCAATAAAAGTTGACTAGGTCTGCCACTGCATAACCCCATATAAATAATAAAAAAAACAAATCAAATTAAAGTGTTGAGATGTAGAGATGTAATTAAAGTTTAGGAACTCGAAAGAAAGAAATTGGATGGAAGAAGAATCAAATGCATATACATATGATATGCACAGTATAGTAAAACATATAGGTTCATGAAAATTGAACCAAATAATTTAATTTATGTGAAAACTGTTTTCGAATCAAGAGATGGAATTTTTTGAAAAAAATAGATTTAAATCTATTTCAAGAAACCTACAACAACTAAGTTAAAAACTAATAGGTTAAAAATGGATTTTCAAAACTAATAGATGACATGGACTCAATATGGGAAAAAATGTCTGAATTTTGGTTGATCATCCACCAAGTTTAAAATAATAGGTTGAAAATGGATGTTCAGATAAGTTTAAAGCAAAGTTGCTAGCTGTTATTAGATTTATCCACAGAAGTGTATGTATTGCAACAAGTAATATAGAGGTAAATGTAGTGTCGAATCCCATAGAGAATTGCACTAACTTAAGCTAAGTACTAAAATTGTAGTAAACTAATTTTATTCAAGTAATCAAAATTAGAAAATTAATTAAAAGCAAAATTGAACTAATAAACTAAAACTAATAGTTGAATGACAAAATTTACAAGAAAAACAATTGATTAAAAACCTAGTATTATGATATCTTTCAACACTCATCTGCATCTTGTTTCTCTCTCTAAACTTACTTCAATGGATTGAGTTACTAACCTAGAGTCTGAAATTATTTATAGGTCTCTCTCGAGGTATTTATAAAAATATCTCTCCCAATTAATTCACTATATGTCTATATCAATTAAACTGGAGAAAGATTTTATTAAGTGTGTGCTCTAATCTTAGCTACATGCAACACATAGGTATATGTTTATCGTATATGCAAATCAAATTACCTAATTAGTTAAGTGGAATTGAACACATGCTATTCTATTCATGGCCTAATCTAAGCTCCTTTCATCAAGTTAAATTTAGATATCCAACTCAATCTAATTGATAATCAAGCAATTAGAAGCATTAAACACATAATTGGAATAAACAACTCGTATTCCATTAATAATAAGCAAAAAAGAGATAAAGAATTCTAACTACATGTTGAGTTCAATCATAATCCTAAAAAAGGTAAATTAGTTCATAACTAAAGATAAAAACATAATTCAAAAAAATTTAACCATTGTAACAATTCAAGAAAAACAAAGAATAAAAATGAAGAACAAAAATTGAAGATTTGTCATATCTTCAATCTTCAATCTTGTAGAATCTTTCTTGCTTTCTTGATTGTTTTTCAGTGGCTTTTTTTTGAAGAAAACCTTCTCAAAACCTCTTCTTTGATTGCTTTGAAAAGCCTTTTTTATAACCTTCAAAAAAACCTAATTCTGTTAAAATTCAAAAAAGGAAAGCTTGGATATCGGAATTAGGTGCCGCGGCCTTGGCTCTTTGCTATAGTATGATGCTTTGTGCAAATTCTACTATAGTTCATCGTATTGTAACGCAATTTTCACCTCGTTTTGATCCAAAATAGACAAAGTGATAAGCATGAAACTGTTAGTCCTGTTTCATAGTTTTTTAATGGCTCAAGAATCATATCAATTGGACTCTTAAAGTTCAAGTTATGCTTAAAATACTACAATATGTACGAGAGACACACTTAGCCATATTTGTATGGTTCATCAACAATTAAGGCCTTTTCATATGAAAACCTTCAAAACCAAGATACTAAATTAGTAATATTTAAACTAAAGACACTTTAAGATAAAATTAAGCTAAAACAATGTGAGTTAAATTAACTCAATAGGATTTAAACTAAATTAAGAAAAACGAATAAAATTACCTAAATTCGAACCTAAAATTCAAGAACTTAGCTATTTTAGTACCTAAAATGTAGCTAAATAACTTTATGTAATAGAGTTATTATATCCCCAAACTTAAGATTTTACTTGTCTTCGAGCAAAACATAACATAAAAAGAAATAATATAAATGAAGAACACAATTAAGTAGAAATAGGTTGCACTAACTTAATGATCACCTTTAATTTTTTCATAAGCTATCCCATATTCTCAACTTGAAGCAAAACATATATATTATTCAAGTTCACATTTCAATTCTAATGCCAGTTTATTCTTGAATGGATTTCCATGTGTGTGTGCAATTTTTTTACTAAAAATATCATGCAATCCAGATAAGTTTACGCTCATACAAATTCAATTTAGTACTAGAATTTCACAAGTTTGCTTTACATCTCTCTCTCCACTAATATAGACTTATACTTAATCAAGGATCATTAGGTCTTTACCAAACTTGTAATGTATGGCTAGGGTCAAGGTATGATAAAAGATATAATGTGCCTAAACACATAATCATTCTAGGACCTATATAAAGCTCTAATTATTCTTTCAAGTAACACTCTTCTTTTTTATTTCAACTTTTTCTTTTGTTTAATACTTTATTCTTTTTGTTTTTCTCTTTTTTTTCATCACAATTTTACAGCTTCAAACTTATTTCTTTTTATAAGTAATGGGGTTAATTCTAACACATTTGAACTTTTTCAACAACTTCAACTTTTTTATCTTTTTTTTTTTAACTTTTAGCTTAATACACATTCTAAAATGATATATATACTTAGGAGTGAAGGGTGCAAAATTGGAAAGTTATTTAAATGCTAGGCTAAATTAATTATGTGTTTAACAAAGAAAAGGAAAATTAAGCTCAAAGAGGTATTCTAGAGATAAACTTATGCAAAGGTAGGCTTGAAAGGCTTAAATGGTGCAAAGATGGCCTAAATCATCTCTTTAACTAAGTATTGCCTAAAATTTCTCCTTGAGGAAGAATCAAACAAATTCTATAACTCAAGACATAATTAAAAAATTCACGTTCACATAAACCTTCTCTAGATGTGCACAATAATTCAAAGTGAAGAAAAAATGCTCAATATGTGGAAATCATATTCTAAGAATAATACTTAACAAAAAAATTTAGCACAAACCAAACAATATTCTTATTTACAAAGAGCAAAAGATATAAGATAACTAAATTTTCATCATTGGATAAGGAAATCATTGAAAATTTTGACACAACTTACTCTATCCTAAAACTTCAAACAAACATAAAAAAAACGTAAACAATACACTAACATAAAACATGCATGTAGTCAAATAAATAAAGTTTCAACTTCCAAAGAAAATCTACTTCTAGAAAAATAATTCTCCCCTCCAAACTTAAATTTAACATTGTCCTCAATGTTAGAAATAGAGAAAGAAGAGGATAAATAAAACTCCCCTAGTAATTGGAGGACTTTGGAGAGGCTCTACTCTTATTCTTTATCTTCTTTACTATCATCAATGCTTATGGGAAGTTATTTTTCTTTTTTTTTTTACTCCATTATGAAAATAAATATAAAATCTTGTAAAAATATAAATAAATAAAATAAAAATAGCTGAAAAGATGAAATATGAGTTTTGAAAGCTTGGGCTGCTTCCCAAAAAGCGTTTCTTTATAGTCACTAGCTTGACTATGATACCTTTTTTTGCATTTCTTCACCACTGCAATACAGCTTGAGGTTCATTCCATTAACCATGAATTTTGCAATAGCCTCACTAGCAATTTCTATGATATTACAAGGATAGACCTTAATCATTTTGAAAGGATCCAACCATCTTGATTTGTGTTTCCTTGGAAAAAGATCGAAGCGTGAATTGGAAAGTAACAACACTTGTTGTCCAACCTTAAAATTTATTGTCCTTATTGTTGGAAGACAATCCTTGTTAAATTCCTCTTTAGCCAACTCATCAACTGAATTCACTTTATAACAATTATTTGTATAAGGATATATAGTTGTATTGAACAAATTAAATACTACTTCTTTTTCTCCAACTTTGAAAATTATTTTTCCATTCTTTACATTTATGATTGTCCTTGCTATAGCCAAGAATGGTCATCCCAAAATAAGAGGAATTTCAACATCCTCTTCTGTCCTAAACACAATAGAGTCCACTGGGATGTACAACTTCTCAATTTTAACCAAAACATCTTTTATAATCCCAATAAGGTACTTGATTGTTTTGTCTACTAACTGCAAAGAAGCTATAGTAAGTTGTATCTCATTAGGTCCAAGTTTTCTAGCAATAAAAAAAGGCATAATTGAAACATCAGCACCTAAATCACACAAAACTTTAGAAAATTTAACACTACCAATAGCATAAGGGATAGAAAAACTCCTTGGATCCTTAAGTGTTGGTGGAAACTTATTTTGGATTATAGCACTACACTCCTTAGTAAGTGCAGCTATCTCAAAATCTTTTAATTTCCCTTTCTTAGTTAGAATGTTTATCTAGAACTTAATATAGCTTGGCATCTGTTCCAAAGCTTCAGCAAAAGGGATATTAACATGGAGCATCTTAAATACCTCAAAAAAACTCTAGAATTACTTGTCAAGTTTCTGCTTTTGAAACGTTGAGGGAAAGGTGGTGGAGGTTGTGATAAGTTGATTGAGCTTTCTTACCTTGAGCGTAATCCTTAGAATTTTAAATCATTGTTTCTTTTTCATCATGATTACTTAGAGAATCTAATTGTATATTACTATCTTATACCTTTGTCCCACTTTTGAGTGTGATTGCATTGCATTGCTCTTTTCCTTCTTTTCTGAAATTGGGTTCAGTGTTACTTGGTAAAGTTTCTAGAGGCCTATTATTGATGGCATTGGCAAGTTGACCCATTTGTGTTTCAATATTGCAAATTGATGCCACTTGACTTTGAATGATGGCATCTAAGGCATTTTCTATTTGTTTTTAAATTTTCATGAGATGTTTGATTTTATATTCGTTGATTATCATCATTAATTGATAATCCATGCTATTATTTGGTATTATTTGTGCATGTACATCTAATTGCTAATTTGCACATATGCTATGAAATCTTAAGATTGGTGTCTATCTCAAGAGTGATTTTATTAGTATGTCCTATGACTGATATTAGCAAGAAATCTTGAGGATAAGTGGGAGACATACAGGCATCTTGTTAATGCTGAATAGATTTCTCACGAGGTTGAGAGAAATCAACAAGAGGATCGACAATGAAAAAAACACATTGAGATCACATTTGGGTGTTATTTTCTTGCTACACAACCACACTGTCGATAGGATCACTAATACTTGTACCTATGCATTGGTCTTATGTTAATAAGTGGCATAATGACTACCATAATTTAGTATTAGATGTTTTTATTCGACAGGATCATTAAGACGTTGTCTCTAAAGGCTAAATATTTTTAAATTATGGCCACATCAAGATTAAATCAATCAATTTGTAGTCTTGTTTTCTAAAGTGTTTCTTAAAGTCAAAATAAATTCCAATTAATATTGTCTAAGCAGGAGAATGTTAGAATTTTCTATTATGTGGGCTTCTAATAATTACCAATTTTGGCTTCATAAAAAAGACTGATAGTTTAGTCTTATTTTGAGACAAAATATGAGGGCTGGATTAATATTACAGTGATCAGTTAATGATAGGCTCTTCATATCTAATTGAGTTAGTGTGGTTTGGCAGTTGTGTACGCCTTGACCTAGTACACTTTTAATAGGGAGGCTAGTACTAGGGTTTTGTTTATTATATATATATGGCTAAGTCCCCTATTCCCTTTTAACCTAACAATATCTACCCATTGAGAGTCACCACAAACAATAGAATAGTGCAAAATGAAAGATCTAGCCTTAATTAGGAATTCTCTTTTTTTTTTCACTGCGAACAATGGCTAATTTTATGAATCAAAGAAGTATGCAATAAATAATTAATGCATTTGGTGTTTTAATAATCACACATAGATCTAGGGATTCAACTTACATGCTTATCTTTAGTTTGATGTAGTTTACAAGGTTGCTGTAGCCGACTTTGACAAATTTTTTTGTTTACCTTCAGCTTTCGTATTGTTTGAGTTTAGTTTTTTTTTTCTTTGCTTTTTAACTAACTTTTATGTTCTTTTAGATTTTAGTGCAAATCTTTAAATGGTTGTTTTGCAATAGAAAATAAGGAACACATTTTATTTTTCGCTACCTGTCCAGACATGATATCCAGGAGAACTATAGTTTTCCCCTATCTACCAACAAAAAAACCTAGGAAAACACCTTATTCCATGGTACAAATTCTATCAAAATTTCCTGTAACAAAAACTAAGTTTTTTGGTTTTGCCTTTTGCCATTTCCCTTTAAGTAGCATTGGGATGAATATTGTCAACTACATTTAAAACTAACAATTTGTATCATAGCTGTTTAAGCGTCTTCAAGGATCTCTGATTGAGAAAAAAATTAAAATTTATAGAAAATAAGTGAAAGGTTACTTGCCAGAAACTAGAAACATTTTAGTCATGTTTTCTAGCAATTGATTTCACGGCCAATCTTTATGATGAAAACTTTTAGGTGGCATTTGGTATAAGAGATGTGCACCTATATTCCCTATAATGTACCCAATTAAATTATATTTCAATATTTATTTTAAAACAAGCTAACGTAACATAAGATTGTAATGCAATCACATTACAACCAATGGATGTAATGAGAGTGCACTCAAAAAATCAACGCAATTTCAGATTACAACTTACTTTACAATGTTATAATTCTTGATTTGACATTTTTACCCTTTCTCAATCAATAAAATTTTAAAAACTTAATTTTTTTCATTAAAAAATTTTTTAAAAATTAGAAATATTATTAATTTTTTGAAAAAATCTATAAATTTTCAAAAATATAAAAATATTTTTTGAAATTTTGGAAATTATAAAAAATTTCAAAAAAACCAAAAATAATTTTTAATTGTTAAAAAATTATAGAATGGTAAAAATTAGAAATAATTTTTATTTTCAAGAAATTATAAAAGATTAGAAAATACACCAAATAAAAAGTATATTTAGAATTTTTGAAAAGAAATATAAGATATTCATTTTTATGCTCATAATTTAAAATGATAAAATTATTTCATCTTTGTAATTTTTAATAAACTTTAAAAGATAAAAAATATTTCTTTTTTACTTTCAATTTTTTGAAAAAAAATCTCTTTTGGTTTTTTAATTTTTTGATTTTTATCTAAAAAGTATTATTTCCATTTTTAATGTTTTAAGAATATTTCAAAATAACAATAATAACAATATATTTTAAAATTTTTAAAATTGCTAACAAATAAAAAATTATTTTGTAATTGATATTAAAATGGAGTTGCCCTATCTGATACTTGATTATTTGTTGGGAGAATGCTGGTTCTGTTTAATTGTTGGTGTAAAACAGCTTTGGTGTTTTATTTTCTATTACTCTGTGAGGGAATTCACCTTTATGTTTTTATGATTTTCTTATTGGAGTGTTTTATGATCGGTAAGTTCTGCACTTCGATGCTTCCTAATTATCTTGACCATTTGGTGTACATTATTTACTTTTCAATTGATAATTGATGCTAAGCCAAAATCGGTGTATTATAGAATATATTTAATTGAGATGTTTCAGTGTGTAGATAAATTTATAAATTAAGTGGTGGGAGTAGGCAAGCTGTTTGAAACTACCTTCTTTTTATATACACTTGTCTCAAGATCAAATGAATGAGTGAAAAAATCTAGTATTTTTTGAGTTTTTTTTCTTTGATTTTCAGCATACTTTGATGTTCTTTTAGATTTTAGTCCAAATCTTTAAATGGTTGTTTTGCACTAGAAACCAAGGAAAACATCTTGTTTTTCTCTACCTGGCTTGACACGAAATCAAGGATAACTTTAGTTTTCCCCTATTTATTCACAAAAAGACCTTTAATAACACCTTATTTTAAGGATGAGCAAAATTAATTCAAACCAATTATCTAACCAAACTAAATGCTATTTGGGTAAAACGGTTTAGTCAAATTGGTCCATTGGATCAATTAGTCCTAAATGTTTGATCCAATTGATATTTTGGTCATAGCAATTTAATATTAGTTATATATATTTATTTATAAATTTGTATTAATGTGAAATTACAAGTTATTTATTTCAAATGATTAACTTATATGTTAATATCATAATATATGATAGTAAATATCCTACATATTAATATGTTATAACTATTACATTTTAGTAAAGTTTTGTAATATAAAATGTTATGAATGTATATATATATATATATAATTGTATAAATATATTATAAATACATATATTTAATTTATACATAAACATTACTATAATTTATAATAAACTTTATTTATATGATTACACTTGATAACTTTATTAGTTATCATCTTAGATTTTATAACAAATTGTTTATAATTAATTATTATTGATACAAACTTTGATATAAAACATTATAACATCTAAGTTATGTTATTAATTTCATATATATATAAAATAAAGTCATATATTATGTATCCATATATTTAATTTATACATAAACATTGCTATAGTTTATAATAGACTTTATTTATATGATTACACTTAATAACATTATTAGTTATCACCTTAGATTTTATGACATGTTATTTATAATTAGTTATTATTTATATAGACTTTGATATAAAACATTTTAGCCTATAATTTGTATCATTAATTACATATATATCTATAATAAAGTAATATATTATATATACATATATTTAATTTATACATAAGCATTACTACAGCTTACAATAAACTTTATTTATATCATTACACTTGATAAATTTATTAGCTATCACCTTAGATTTTATAACAAATTGTTTATAATTAGTTATTATTTATGCAACCTTTGATCTAAAACATTATAACATATAATTTATATCATTAATTTCATATATATATAATTATGGAAGAAATTTATAAGTTTTAATATTATAATTTGTAAAAAAATAATGATAAAATTTTGGTCCATTGGTTCAAAATCAAACCAACCAAACCAATTCTATGTTTGGTTGGTTTCGTATTTTTTTATATTTGGTCGGTTTGATCTTCTTTTACATTTGGTCGATTTTGGTCGATTTTTTAAAAATGTTTGGTCCATTTGGTTTTTGAATATGATGAGCTAAACCACCTAATTCATCTATTTGCTCACCCTTACCTTATTTCTTTGGGACAAGTTCTATCAAAATTTAATGTAGTGGAAATTAAGTTTTTTGGTTTTACCTTCTGAAGTGTTACATGAGAAACTAGAAACATTTTAGCTAAGTCTTCTAACAACTATTCACTTCCTCCATCACCGATTTTTACAAGTGAAAACTACTATATTTGGTTCGAGAAAATGTAGACTTATTTTCAAACTTATGATTTGTAGGAAGCTGTTGAATCAGGAAAGAACCTTCCTTTCTACGGGAGAATCCAATTGTTTCTCAAATAAAGTAATATATTGAGGAATGTTCCAACTTCCAATTAGTATTAGGCCTTGTCTTACAATCCACCCTTGACTTCCTTCGATTCATCAACACCCCCCTTTTTCTTTTTTTGATAAGCCGGTTCATCAACTCACATGCCAGCAATATTCCAAACGAAGATCATGTTTTAATATGCCCTGAATTTGATTTTGCACTGAACATACTTTCTATTTGTGCTCCCCTTCCCTAATCAATTCTACTATAAACTTTTGCTTCCATTTCGATTCTCTATTTTGATTAGCTAGTAGTTTACCCCAAATTTTTGCACCACGCTCGTTTTCTCCATAAGTTCTCTTTTTATTTCTCTCGTGTTGCCTCGATTCCGAACCTCCTCAATTCTGGACTCCAAAGATTTAATCCTATCATCAATAGACCCGAATACTTCTTTATCCCATTGTTTCAAGACTGATTTTAGTTTGCCTAATTTTACCTTTAAACAAAATCCTGAATTACCTGGCACCGAAATGGATTTCTTGTTGTCTTCCACCTCCTTCATAAACTCTTTTCACAAGAATCAATAATCCAAGACTCTAAAGGGTTTGGGTTCTCTAGTTAGTTACTCTAGAGCTTATTAAAATTGGGCAATGAGTTAAATAGACATGTCAAGACCCAAATTTGAGAGTTTGAGACCGGTGCATGGGGTAAACAAGTAATCCTGCCTATCCCAAGTGAGTCATTAATCAATATTCAACTGATGATAAAACAAACGTAATTCTTGAATCTATATTTTATTTGTGTATATAAGTATGTTCAACCAAGTAATTCCACTTACCTCACATACTCATATGGGTTTATAAATTTTATAACCTTTCTAAACAAACTTATAAATTTGTAATTTGTAAACATAAATGGGTGGATAATTACAAGTCCTTTAACATTTATTGCCAACCTAAGACATAAACATGTATTTGTAAGTATAAAACCCAAAATAAAGCTTGACACAACCAACGGAGCGACGCGACTTAAAGGTATATATGTATTCAATGCCTTCAAGACAACCTATTGTATATCCCATTCTTTATCTGACCATGACTTTTTCAATTTTAATTCTTACTTTTATTTTGATTTTGATTTTGATTTTTCTTTTAAGAAATGTTATCGGGTTTAATTTTCTATTGGACATCCCTAGGTCTCAAAAGTTCAAAGAAAGTTATATAGCCTCCAAATGGGCCTTAAAGACCCAAAGGCTAGCACATCCAAAACAAAAAAAATAAAAAACAAATAAATAAAATATATAATAAATAATTTTCTATTTCTAAATAAAAATAAAAGGGAATTCATGATTTGCTACTATATTTGGTATGGCAGCCGATGCAGTTACCATGGTAGCCAACTAAGGGTAAATTGCCACGACGATTAGCCTTCTTCTTCCCCAAGTTGGATCAATGTCTCTTTCTCCTAAGGTTTGCCAATTTTAGCTAAGTCTTCTTATTTTTCAAGATTTACCTCGCTTTTCCCCCCTTCCTCAAATGGTGAAGGATTAAAGTCAATTTTAAATGTCAAGACCAAACTGCCAAATCCAAAGACGTTGTCATTGGCAACATACAACCACCAAGACGTTGCCAATGGCAGCAAACAAGGATTTTCAAAATCCTTCCCTTACTTATAAAAAGAGGATCTCAAAAAAAAAAAAAACAGTAAAAGAAAAACAAAAAATCCCAAATTTTTTTCTTTCTAGCAATTGTGAAACTCTAAAAGCCCAAAAAAAAAAAACTTTATTTCACCAACCGTTAATCACACAAAAACCCCTAGAATCTAGCCCCTTACTACTAACCTTAAAATACTACAAAAAAATAAAAAACCTCTGAAAGAACCTAAAATCTCTTGGCATCAACCACAAAAATCTAGGATTTAGTCTTCTTGCTTTTAAGGTTATGGTTTGTCAGTCCATAGTATTCGGAAAGTGGTTTTTGGGAGAGTTTAGAGCTTGATTTGGGCATTTGTGTTGGTCCTAAAAGGAGTGCTAAAAGGGGGGTGCAAAGTGCTATAACAATATTTTGAAGGTAAATCCTATAATTTGAAAAACCGTTTGGAAGATTTGAGATGGATGGTTGAGAGCTTGTTGAGGTTAGTGAACACCAAGTAAAGAGAGGTTAAGAAAAGTGGATAAAAAATAATATTTATAGCGGTTCGGTCCACCTCATCTACATCCACTGTCTTTATTTTCCCAATCAAGGATTTTCAACCTAACTTCACTAAAACCAATAGTATTAACGGCTTTCATCAAGCTTTTATAAGGTGAGCTTCTAACCCATAGTCTAAACTCTTTAATAACCTTTAGAGTGCCTCACACACTCTAATCAATCAAGAAATAAGAAAAATATTGAGTACAATTGATCACTTAGTTGATCTAAGATGTATAAATTCAAGTTCAAACACTTTTACAAAAATTGGAATGAAGTACAAGTATAAAAGAGAAGGTTTTTGGTCTTGTAAGCTCTTTTAAACTCTTTGGCACTTCTCTTGTTCATTTTTTATCTTTGGAGAGCCTTTTTATACTTGAGAAACAACTTCTAGCTGTTGGAGACATATTTTGGCTGTTGGAAATGTTCTGGCCTTGTTCTAGCTATTATTTTGTCTTTTAGTGCTTAAATTCAAATGTGTTAATAATAAGCTTTTAATTAATTAAGGGTGAGCTTTAATCACTTAAGCCCTTTCTATCTTCCATTGTCTTGCAATTCACTTCATTATGTTAATCGATTAAAGGGAGATTTAATCGATTAAGAACTTTCTATTTTACGACACTTTCAAGCATTATTTTTGGCCAACCTTCTTTCAACTGATTAAACCTCTTTTTAAGTAATTGAAAGTTTTCTCCCTACACCCTTAATTGATTAAAATAGGCTTCAATGAATTAAGAAATCTTCAAATTTGAATATTTTCATTTGGTGCCTTATAACAGTCAACATCACTTTGAGTTTAAATTTTGGTGCTTCTTGGTACCTAAAGTTTGAGCTTTAACCAATTAACCTTTTTAGTTAACTAGTTAACAACTTTCTGTTTTACATCCAGTACCTCCTTAATCAGTTAAGCTTTATGCTAATTGATTAAAACTTTTCTGCCTTTCCTTAAGCACCCGATTTTGCCTTAACTGATTAAGGCTTCATGTTAATCAGTTAACGACACTTTATTTTTAGTAAGTCTTTTTTTCTTTACTTCTTTAACTGATTAACTCATTTTCTAAATGAGCAAGCTTCTTGACTTACTTTTAAATATCAAATTTGTTATGAGAATTAAACTTTATCTTGCACACTTAAGTAATGTAATTAGACATCAATGAATAAGGAATGCTTTGTTATCATCAAAGACACATGAAGTCAACATTCTATTTCTTTTTTGATAATAACAAAATACTCTTAGACTAAAAGTGCAATGTCTATGTGCATTATGTATCTATGTGTAGATAAGGGATTGCTCCCCCTTAATATGTGCATAACAATTTCAAGATTTTTCTTACCATTGTATATACGTATTTATGAACAATTATTGACAATGGAAATAGTCATTAATCATAGATAAAAACAAACAAGAGAAATCCAACAATTGTTCATAAACAACCCACAAAATAGTACCTCCAAGGCGTCTCCCTTCTCCCAACCCCTATCGCCGCTAGCACCACACCCAGATGATAGTTCCTTCAAGTGGAACTTCCCCCATCCTTCCTTGGAGTGCAAATTCGATAAAGACTACTCTAAGTGCAATGCCAAGCCGGGTCAAGTAATTATTTTAACTATCTTGCTAGCATTAATTTTCCATATATAGATAATCTTCGAGAACTAGACTAGTTAAATTATTTATTGATGAACTGCACTTATTTTGCCGATGTCGTTTGAGTCTTTTACATTAATGCAACCACCATATTTCAAAACTATGAGGATAATGAACCCATAGATCACAATGATAAGTTCAGTATCTTTTTTATGGGCAAGAAAATCGTAGTTGCACAGCACACCCTAAATACTGTCATAGATCTCGATATCCATCTGGGTTGTTTGAACTATGTTGAAAGAGTCATGTCCAATGAAGTTTTATCCACTGTCTATACCTATCCACCCACTAGTAAGAAAAATACGATGAGTGTCAAATGTCTTTCATTCTATGATCACATTCTTTACCTCATAGTGTCTCATACTCTTCACCTTCATAGCACAAATTAATTAACCGTTAAGAGTGAGAATTTTTGATTTTTGTATTGCATTAAAACCAACCAGCATGTCAACCTAGCCAAATTCATACTTGATGACATGTTAAAAATCATGAACAAGTCTAGGAAGACCCTTCTCTATGGCATGGCCATTAATGCTATCATCAACTCCGTGGCCATCAACACTAGGTGTGATCTTCCTAAGCAACATGTAATGCACACGAAGATCAATGAGCACACCATTAATAAACTTGGTTTTGTGTATGTCAATAACTCTTAGGTCTAAAAAGAAACTATCCATGAACCTGAGTTTGTTAGGGATGAAGGTCATGAGGTTATCTTTGTTGAGCCTAGTACCACTCCTAGATATCTTCATTTGTTATCTTGCTTATCTCCCTTCCCATTCTGTACCTATGTTCGTTTATCTTTCATTTTTTTTATATATAACAAGAAAAGGGAGAATTGAGAGGAAATTTTTTTACCAAATCTAATCACTTTTCAAATTTTTGTTAAAACTTTAAATTAAAGGGGAGCATTAATTAAGGGGAAGGACTCAAAATTACAATAATACCTAGATCTTTAAAAGTCAAGAAAATTGATTTCTTTTAACAAATTTTGCTCATTGTTTTTGTCATATTAAAAAAGGGAGAATGTTAACTCAATAGTATTCAAATCAATTTTATGTTTTGAAATGACAAAAAAGAATTGACCAAAATTCAACCAAGTCTTCGAATGTCAAGTTTTCAAATCTCCAAATGATGTCAAACGAGTTGAGAAAAAAGAAACAATAAAAACAACTTACAAAAATACATTCTGGTCGAAATTTATCGATTCATGTTCTTCATGTATCGGTACATTTGGACAAGTATTAATAGATTTCAAAATCTATTGATACATGTTCTTGAAGAAAGTCAAAAATGGAAAAGCCAAACTCATTCTATCAATACATTGACAAATACATCAATAAAAATGCAACAAAATGCACACTGCCTTAAAAGTATCGATACATGAATAAATGTATCGATACATTTTAAGCAAAATGTCAAAACCCTTGCAGAAAAGTTGAAATGTATCAATACATATACAAATGTATCGATACATTTTAAGCAAAATGTCAAAACCCTTGCAGAAAAGTTGAAATGTATCAATACATATACAAATGTATCGATACATTTTAATGGAAATTCAAAAATAAAAAGAATGCATCTATACATTCATATATGTGTCAATATAATATGATCGTTGGAGCTTTGAATAAAGAGAAGAATGACTACTTTCATATTAAATGCACTCCCAACTACCTTTAAAGCTTCAGCAACTATAAATATAAGCCTCTTCAGCATTTATGAAGGTTTAAAGACTTAACAACATAGTTCAAAAGAGAAAAATCAGCCAAAACTCATTCAAAACTCATTGTTCTCTTCTTTAATCCTTAAAGTCTTCTAGTTCAACATTTATTGAGCTCTCACCTATTCATTAAACACTATACCAAATTCTCTGTTCAACCTTTAAAAGGCATATTAGCTACACTTATATTCTTCTCATTGTACTTGTTTAGGTGGTTATACCTTAACCAGTAAAAAAGGTGGAGTGGTTGTGCTTTCATCATAAAAAAGCATTATATTGAAAGGTCATGCTTGATCCATAAAAGACATTGTATTGAACTTTGATCAAATAGTGGATTGCAAACTCCTTAGTGAATCTAAGGGAGAGAACATAGGTAAGGAGGCCGAATCTCTATAAAATACTTGTGTCAATTTTTCAACTCTTACTTTTACTTGAAATTTAATTTTCTCTCATTGATTAAAAGGTCAATTAATTTTTTTATCTTCGAATTGAGCACTTGAATTAAAAAAGGGGATTTTACCTTGTTAAAAATTCAAAAAGGTTTTTCTAAATTTCAAAACAATCCAATTCACCCCCTATTAGATTTATCCATTTTGAGCTTATTAATCTAACAATTTTCTATTTATTGTTTATTTAAAGTGTGCAAGACATCCTAAAAGGTAGTCGAAGTTAAAGTAAGCTTAAGACTTATTGTAAAAGGGTTGAACTTAAGTTAAAGGCTCACCTTGCAAAAACTTGATGAAAACTGTTAATTCCACCAGTTCTTGTGAAATTGTATTGAGAATCCTTGATTGGGAAGATTAAGGTAATAGATGTAGGTTAGGTGGATCGAACTACTACAAATATTGTGTTTTATCCACTTCTCTTAACATCTTTTTACTTGGTGTTTGATAACCTCTACAAGTTTTCAAACCATCCATCTTAAATCTTCCGAATAGATTTTAAATTTCAAGAGCAGCTCTCAAAAAGACTTTTAAGTCCTATTCACCCCTTCTAGCACTCCTTTTGGGACCAACAAATTTTTTATAGGTGGCATCTAATGCTTTGTTGTTCTGATACTACTGGGTTGTAATTTCCATTGGTAGGCTGATAGAAATGTGATGGAAAACATTTTTAAGGGGAAACACAAAATGGTGTATGTACACAAAAATTTCTCGTCAAAATTTCTTGACTTGAAAATTATGAGACAAATACAAATATTTGATGATGTGAATGATAATCTCTGAAAATTCCTCTGATTAATTTCTTCACTTCGTTTTCAAGAGTCACGAACTTGGACTTTGTCTTGATCACGAGCTTCGCTGACGTCGTCGCTTGATCACGAACTTCGCTGTTGCTTGATTACGAACTTCGCCGTTGCTTTATCACGAACTTCGCCGTTGCTTTATCACGAACTTCGCCGTTGCTTGATCACGAACTTCGCCGTTGCTTGATCACGAACTTCGCCGTTGATTTATCACGAACTTCGCCGTTGCTTGATCTTCACCCCAGAAATCTTATATTCTTCTTGATCTCTGAAATGCTCTCAATCTTCGAATGCTTCCGAATGAATCAAAATGACTTGGAGGAGCCCCCTATTTATAATGTTAAGTGGGAGACTTTGATGAGAATGAAATCTCTTTGAATTATCTCTAAATTATTTTAATTTATTTAGAGATAAATTATGATGACTCATTGAAAGTCTTTTGATTGGCCGGACTTTGAGTCCTTGAATTTTGATTGGCCGAAGTTAGGTATTATCTCTAATTTATTTAGAGATAATTCCAATTTGATTTTTATCTCCAAACTAATATAATTATTAGAGATAATTTAAATGACCAATAACTAAATTTTAATTGGTCAAAAATATGAAGATTATCTCCAAATTATTTGGATTTATTTAGAGATAAATTGGATGACCAATAGCTAATATTTGATTGGTCAAAATATAAATATTATCTCTAAATAATTTAGATTTATTTAGAGATAAATTGGATGACCAATAGCTAATATTTGATTGGTCAAAATATGAATATTATCTCTAAATTATTTTGGGAGATAAATATATACCAATAGGTGAATTGGTTCAACTATATGTCTTTAAAATAATCTAACCAATAAATTAATTATTTTATAATTAATTATATGATTAAAATATTATTAAATCCACATGGCAGCACGTAATTGGCTGATAATTTTTTCTCTTCTATAGTGTAGTTGATGGGGACTTTCTCCTATGAAGTCTATATGCATTTTTTTTGTTTCTGAGTGGGTAATGTTAGGAAACCACTCGAAAAAAACTAGACACAAGCTAAGTACTGACTATGTTTTCAATTCTTACCTAGATGTTTTCAAGGATTGGGGTGATATTTTTGGGAAGGACGAATTTCTTGGTTTGAGGTGTTTGATGAACTTTGTCGAAGTCTAACAATTTCGCTTATTAGATTGTTGTTGTATAGCATTTTGAATCAATGAAATCATATACCTTACAAAAAAAAATTATAATCAACTAGGATGTCAACAGGTAAGATACCAGCCAATTTTAAGGTACTCATTAATTTTAAGGTACCCGAATATGAACTTGATTAAAAAATGGAGTACCTGAACTCAATAATTACTCGAATATTTTTTAAATTTACTACCCTAACCTGAACCCTAATACATACTAACTACTTGATAATTACTCGAACCCATTTAAAAACCCGATTATGTAAAAAATTATTAAAATACTCTTCATGGAATCCAAATACTCGAACCCAAATCCATACCCATATCTATATACAATAATATTTTCATCCATATTTCATATAATTCATGAATAATTAAATTTATAAAAGCATGCAAATAATAAAATTTAAATTTAAATAATTAAAAACATATATCTTAAATATGAACTTAAATAATTAAAAACAAATATTTAAACAACAACTTAAACATTACAAGTTTAATTAACTATATGGGTTTGTCCATGAAATTAAAAAAAAATAACTAGGTTCCAAAATTATTCTAATATCACAATTTCCTTTTAGGTTTATATTTTATAAGTTTATATATACAAAAGTATATATTATAAATAACAATTTTATAAGTTATAATTTTTATAATGTTAACACAAAATAGAAAGTAAATATGTTTATATTTAAAGTATATATACTACAAGTATATATATAATAGCAATTTATATTTTTTATAAATTAACATAATATATAAAATAGATGCATTAAAAGATATTACAAGTTAATTAATAATCATAGTTTTATTAATTAATTTAATTAATAATATCGATTTGACTTTAATTACATAAAATTAAAAAAAATCAAGTTTGGGTATCAGATAACTAAAAGGTGATACCTGAACCCTACGCGAACTTGATATGAGTAATAAAATTACTATCCGAACCTAATTATAAGAAACCTTAACCCTACATAACCAAGTCAGGTACCTGTGAATACCTTATAATAGAGAACCCATGAATACTCTGTAACAAAATATCCATTGCTATCCCTAGAATCAACCGTAAATGAGATTTTATCTATTTGCCATAGTTACACACGGATTACATTTAATAATTTAATATGTTCGAAAGCAACTGTTTGACTAGGATGGATACCAACTGTTTGACTTGGAAAGCAATTGTCCAAAGGCAATTTTCATTGATTTCAATTTTCAAATAACTTTACAAAATTTCTAGAATTTATTTATTATTCCAAAGGTTGGTATGGACTAGCCTATATATTATATAGTTTTACTATTTAATTTGATGTATTGAAAAAATGATAGAATGTTCCGGTAAAATTGGGGCTATCATTAATATAAGAACCAAAAGTTAAAAACAAAAAAAAAAAGCCTTCTGAATTCTTAGTTATGTCTTTCTTATACATATAGTGAATTTTTATTGTCATCTTCTCAACGACGACGTAGGTCTATTTACCAAAACACATAAATGTTTCTATGTTTTTTTTTTTCTGATTTTTGTTCTTGCCGCAACAATTCTTATTGTCTTATAGCAATAACTACAAACTTTTTGCGAACCAAAGGGTAAGAATTAGAAGAAGTTCATGAATTAGTTATATAGCTAATTAATGGAATCAAATAAAATTTTAGCTCATGAATATGCAAACGGCACTGTTCGAGCCTTTGCCCCTATATCACGAACAAACAATTCAAAATCAATGTGGAAAATCTAAGAATGGTTTGAAAAAACCACACAGAAATGAAAATTGAAGGATTTGGCCAAGATATCCCGGGTTAAAAACCTCTTTCAAGTTTCAACTCATAACTTAAAATGGATCTCCATTAATTTGAAAGATATTTTATGCATGGACTGGGAAATATCTCTCCCACATTATATCAACTTTTTGCTGGAAATGGCATATCCATGGAAAACAGTAATCTCGTGTATATGCTACTGCATTCAGGAACTCCAATTGTTTTCTATTGATGACAAGCAAATCTGGAAATATCTTCTCATTTTGACAAGCAAATGCTTGATGACAAACAGAAGTTAGCTTCACTTTTGACAAACTTAAGCTCTTCATTTTTCAAGTTGAAAGCCTTAAAGTCAACAAATTCCTAGTTAACAAGTTTAATAATTGACATTTTACTGCTAGGTAAATGTCACGTGACAAAGAGATAAATGAAAGCAGATTTTTTTTTTGGTGCAATTCCCTTCAAGAAGACCACACAATAAATGTTAGGTTGTTATGAGATATGCCTCAATCTCTAAAGATAAAACGGAAGTAATATTATCAATTTTTTTAATATAATTAAGGATATTTTAAAGGTTTTTCAGAACTTAATCCCTTTTCATGTAATTTTAAAAATGTGCTTTCTCGTATTGATTTAATACATTTAAGAGTTTACTCTCCGAAATACATCTCACGAAGATTGATCCTTAGTTGACAAGGAAAGGAGACTTCCTTACTCTTCTTTGTGTTTTGCCATGCAATCAACCTGAACAAAGTTTATGCAAAATAAATTATATACCTGACAGAATGAATATATCGCTGCTACAACCTCGTTTATAATTAAATTAACAGAATTTCCTTTTCTAGTTGGGTGCAAAAATGGGTTTTGTGATAAATGTTTTCCCAGTAATTATTAGTCTCTTACAGAGATTTTTGTATTTCTTTTTGGTAATGAAAGACTATTATTCTATACATTGGTTAACATAATGATGGACCCAAGTTCGAGCAGAACAAAATTAGCCCCAATGACAAAGCAAACAAAGACACCATGCGTCCATAGCCAACCAATTGACAATGCAGAATACAAAATAACCAACAGCATAGGATTTCATGGATTTAATTAAGGTTAATTTGCGAACTGCAAAGAGCCAAACTTATTCTAGGTTCAATTCCCCTATTGCGTAGGATTTAGATCCAATCAAATTCCTATATCTTTGCAGGAACATAGGGTTCTTTTGTTAACCAAAAATAAAATCTAGAAAATTTACAACCCACAAACATTATTTAATTTCCAGTTCTAGGACTAGAACAAAACCCTTCTACATGTATACGTTCTTCAAATCTGTCTATGGATATTTTTCTTTAGTAAATACTAATTATTAAAATTGTGAATATTGTTTCTTGTAGTGGCTGACTAGCTAGTTGATGTTTGATGCATGTCTACTTCAATCTACCCCAGCTACATGCAAATGAAATAATAATAATAATAATAATGAAGGCTAACATATAAAAGCTTTTGCTATTTTCCTTTCCCATTTTTCCCCTTCATTTCCTCGGCTATTATCATTAGCCCATTGCTTCCAACTCCAAAGGTGTTTATCAAATCAAGCAGTCTATGTATATATTGAAAGGAACTTCCAACTAGAATGATTTTTGACCCTTGTCAAGAACTTCCACATCACCTACTCATATTTCCCGAGGAAAGCTTTAGCTCTAACAACATTGAAAAGCTGGTTTTCTCTTTTAGTGTACATTGATTTAAAGATGCAGGTGCACCAGCTGTTTAGGGGAGAATTTAGAAAATTCCTTTAGGCCTAAAGGAATAGATACAGCTGGAGCTGCATATGTATTGACATATTCCCACCTCCTTTCCATTTTAAGGAAACTGCAAGTCTTTTTTTCCTGAAGTATTTCATAAAGAATGCTGAACATTGCTGTAATTATGATTATTGGTTTTTTACCCTTAGATGCATTAAATTAGAATGCGACAAGAAGATGGAATCTGGGAAGGATTCACATGGACAAAAAATTGGATTCTTGAGAACACTAGCTAGCCTGGACAATAAAAATATGTCCTACAATTAATTAAATTTTTTTTGTTGGGTAAATCATGTCCTACAAGTTACAGTTCATAAATTGACTGAATTACCTGAAAACTTGTACATGGCTTATTAAACAGTATAAAATACTGAAGAAATTTTGCTAACTGCTAAAATGCTAAGCATATTTTTCTGCTTGACTTTTGCACTTTATCAACATGTATGGTAAAAATTATCATGCAATGGAAGCAAAGTGTAATGTATACTAGGAAAAATAGTTAAATAAGATGGTTTTCGATGATCAAGAAGAAATACCAACACCAAGAAAATCTATGAAAGGAATATCCTTCTGTTTGATGGAATCATCATCATCCTCCTGCTGAGAACTCACTCTAATATTTGCTAACTTGGGTGCATTATCAATAACGCTCATCAACTCCTTCTTCATAACACCATTATTACTTTCATAATTATCACCAAGCTTAAGGTAGCCAAAAGGACTTGGAACCACCCTCCTGTAGTTTGGGAGTCCAAATGCACTGGGATTTTTTAAGCTGCTACTATAAGCTGAAGCATTTGAATGATATTTATAAAGAGATTGATCTAAAAATTTTGAGTTCTCCATGGAGTAATAACTAGAACCAGACCCTGATAAATAATCTTTTCCATCTCTTCTTGATAATTCTGCTGAAGTTGAATTGTTTGAAGCCATCATTGTTGATGAAGCAAAAGTCCAAGATGGTGAAGAAGTTGATGAGTACGAGACTGAGAAAATCCTTTCTTTACTCGGGTTTTGAAATTCAAAAAACCTACTGTCTCCAAACCCAATTCTTGAGCTAAAAGCCTCTTGACACCTTGCTTTCCTTGGGGTGAAACCAGAAGAACTTAGCTTGGAGTCGCTAAGGCCATCTTGAAAACTTCTCTTCCCACATAGCTTGGACTGTTCTCTTTGTTTTCTAGCCATTATAACATGCCAGTGATTCTTTACTGCATTATCAGTTCTACCAGGAAATAGTCTAGCTATCAGTGCCCATTTGTTTCCATGAATACGATGAGCAGCCAGGAGCCTTTCTTCTTCTTCCTCTGTAAATGGCCTTCTGTTGATTCTAGGGTCAAGTTGATTAAACCACCTCAATCTGCAGCTCTTCCCTGTAGAAACAGATAATATAAAATTAGGAAACATCGAGTATATATAGTTAGATCATGGATGTATAGAGCAGCATATGAGAGAAAACTAAAGGAAGAGAGCGAGATAGAGAGAGAAAGAAATGATACTTTTATATATCATGAGTTAATGACTGATGAAGCAAATTAATTAATCATGTATTATCTTCTCCGGTGCTATTAAATCTTAAGATATTAATTAATAAAGCAGCTTAAGAACAAGGTACAAGGGAAGAATCTGATCGACATATCAGTAGTATAATAAATCTAAAATAATAATTATTCAATAACCCATATGACCACTAACTCACTCATGGAGGAAGATATACATCTTTTCTGATTTAGTATAGGTTATGAATCAGCTCAATTATTTGAAAGCTGAACACTTTTCTTGGACAAGAAACCATTGATATTTTAGTTCCCAGAAGATGATCAAAAGTTAACCCAAGTTACAACAAGAATCAGAGAGGAGAAAACGATCGATAGAGCTGATTTGCCAAGTCTAATAGAAACAGTTACCTGATCGTCCTTGAAGCTTTTCTGCAATAGAGTTCCAGTTTTGTGCACCATACTGTTCAACAAGTTGCCTGAGTTTTTCATCCTCAGCAGGCCGCCAGTGTCCTCGAGGACAAGTCTTTACATCATCACTAGAAGCAGCTCCAGAATCCTCCATGGATTATTGGTGGATATGTTAATTACTAACTAGCGGTAAATTCTTTGTCATCAAGCACACCAAATAAAAGTCGCCAAGAAGATATATAAGGAGGACAAGAAAACTGAAGAGCAAGAGAGAATAAGAAAGTGCGGTTGGTTTAGGGTTGTGGATGGCAAGTCACTTTTGTTGGTTTTACACGACACATTAAGCCTATGTATCTGTAGAACCACTGACCCTTTCTTTGTTATGCTATTGGCCCATGAACCACTCTATCAAAATTTTCCCAACTATTTTTCTTCATTGCTCTCTCCTAATAAATCCCTCTCTCTCTCCCTTACCATTTTAAGCCATGGTATTACGTTAAATCAAACCTGGTGATTAGGGCACCTAGTAGTTTTTATTGAAGGGACAGCTCTCCTGGTGTAAAGACTACTTACTTTCCTAATTGCTTTCATTAACAAGGGATCATGAATTATCACCTTTAATAAACTTTTATTTCGTTTTCTAAGGTTGCTTTGACATGCTAATAATGCATGGATGCGTTCACATTATTAACAATGACCTTTTTTAATGAGCCTAGCATCAAAACGTAGCTTTTTCCTTTTATCATTATTTATTTTATATGAAGAATTTTATTACTTATGAGTTAATAGATTTAAAATAAACAAATGAAGCTTAAAACCTAGCTAAGTTGGAAAATCCCTAATTATCAAGAACTGTTGCACTCAAAGCTCAATTGAAGTAAAATGATTCATTTTCAAAAAATATTAAAAAAAAAAATATTTGGGCGCTTTTGCCATGCATGCTATACCGGTAAATGGCATCGACACAGGGATGATACCTCAATGCACTGGAACTGTATCGAGTACAAATAACGTGTAGACCTATAGAATAGAGATCAGTTACTCTATAGGTGATAGTGTAAATTAATGTTCCATTTATTGAACTTTGCTCTTCTAGGCACATCATGCTTCTCATTTGAAGCAAAATTTAATTTGTATTGCATTTGGAACACATAACTTGGAATCAGTGGCAGAGAAGTTGGTAAAATTCAAAGTTGTCTTACCAGAATTGGCAACAAGATAGGATTATGATTAGCTAGCATTTTAAAGCATGCACATGCGCCATCTAAATCAGATGATTCCCAGTTTGGGGAATTTGTTTGTTTAGACATGATCAATTAATTCTGATTTTCAGAAAGGGTTAAAAATAGAGATTACACTCTCTGCTATCCAACTTTTACATGAGCTATTTCAGTGAAAACCCATCTGATTTAAGTATTTAACCATGTTAAGCTAGCTGTCCAAGTAATTGTACCTTCTGTGTTGAATCAATGAATTTGCTCCAAAATTAGACAAATGGTTTTTGCTCAACATTCTATAATATATTTCATAATAATTCAAAGTCATCATGAAAGAAAAACAACAATGCTATCCATGATAATAAGACAACGGAAGCTAACTTCTAGGTTTGTTTTCAATATTTATTCCCCCAATTGTATAGATAGTTTCTTCAAGAAAGCCCTCCATTTGATAAAAAAAGAAAAAATGGTGGCTGGCATTGCACGCTTGTCTTTCTTGTTAAAGCATGACAGAGTAAAACCACACAGATATAATTGCAGACAAGCATCTGGAATAAGCTTGTTCAATCTCTCCTCCTCTGATGTGCATGGTTTTGAAAGCAACGGCTGCAGCGCAGTGGTAGCAAACATGGTAGTTGCAAAATATTGACATGAATGACAGTTGAGCTTAATATTGTTTGAGAAAAGAGGTAGCAGATATATTTTTACATTGGGGTATTTATGTTTTCTGTGAGAGAGAAAGGAGACCTTTAACTGAAATATTTTCTTAGCAAATGTAATCTTAAGGGTTAATGCAAATGCCGTGCAAGGACAACATCAAGAAAAGTATGGGTAAACCGTCTGCCTTTTCCCATACTTGCATGCAGATGGCAAGTCAAATACGAACGTTGAAACATTATGCGGAATAACTATTATATAATTGTTTTCTTAACTGATTGAGATTTTATACCCCACGAAATCAAACATCTGAAATCCCATCTAAATGTGCTTAAACTACCCTATCCGTTAACATCAGTATTAGAATCAAGTAAACTATATATCATCAATTTGGAAGGTATGAAATCGGTGTCTAATTCTGATTGGTCGATGTGCCAATTTATCTAGTCCATGCTATGATACATATAATTTGAAATATATATATATATATATATATATATAAAGAAGAAGGAAAATTGGAGCGTGGATTAATGTTCACTTGATTGCTCCATCCAAACTGTTTCATCCAGTATTTGGCTTATCCCGCATGTCAGGTTTGATTTTCATCTTCCCTGTGTGATGACTAACAGGATCATCTTGACCGCTTTACGATGAATTAGTTTTTGGGTAGGTAGGCCAGGTTGGTCGATCAGGTTACATGTACAAATCAGTATAATAAACAGAACAAATTTTGGAGTGGATTGCAATTTTAGAAATTCTCTACTGAAGAGCACCTTGAAAACAGGGCTGGCATATATACAATTTATGGCTAATAGTTGACGTTAAATATGCACTCACTCTTTAAGTATGCTTCCTAAGATGTTTATTTGTATTAACTTTTTAATTTCTTAACCAGTGCTCATATCAGATATGTTGTTGATCATATTCTTTTCCTTTAAGATGGATTTTCATTTTCTTCTTTCCATTAGAATTTTTCTAATTGATTTCAAAGAAAGTAGGGTTTGCCAATCCAATTTAGCGATCACTAGGGAATCGATGGGAAAGGGTTTTGGAAGGATAGTCTACGAAATGGATTTTTCCTTGCAACTCGGTCCCGCCAGGGAGTTGATCGAGTCTTTTACTTCAAATGCCACCAGGGTTTAGCTAACGGTGGTGGTGTCAATAAATATGTAAAAACATCACAAATCAAATCAAAATTACCACCATTCTTAAGAATTTGAAGTCAGGACCACTTGCCTACTTCGCAATGTCTCAGTAGCAAGCAGATTATAAAGAACAAAAGTGGAAGCTTGCCAGCCAAGTTCTTCAAACTATTCCCACTGCAAATATTTAAGATGAAGTGTCCAAATTAATGGATGTGAGGAGGATAACTTTTTCAAGTAAACTTGCAATGAGAAAGTGGCCAAGTTGTGTTGATATCTCAAATTTGAAAGTGACCAGAACAGAATTGTAAAACTTATACTCTTTGGTAGTTGAAACGTTATACAAGATACCCACCAAAGAAAAGAATCGGAGAAACCAAATGCAATAATGAATACAGTCAATGTCTCAAAATAGAAAAAAATAAAAGTCAAAAAAAAAAAAGGAAAATTTGAAAAGAAGATACACGTCGGTTCTACAATTAGGCCGCATAAGGATCAGAATTCGGATAGCATTTTCGAAAAATTTCCCAGAATCTGCTAGAATTTATCATCAATGCGCAGTTTGCAACATGAATTATTATTTCTGAAATCTTCTGCATGAACTCATTTGAGTGATTTCTTTCTGCCACTAGCTAGAGCTTGAGGGCTTGACGCAATGATGCCAACTGAAGAGTGAATCTCAAAGCAACTTTGGGAAGGAATGACTTGTAATAGTAATGATCGCAAAATGATGTATGAAATCTCTCTGTGTTAACGACATTGGAAGCCACCTAATTAGAAAGATGATTGCTAATGCTAGGCCTACGTTTTTGATACATAAAAGCATACGCAATTCAAATATCCCCTTGCCTTGGCACTTAAACACTTTAAATATAATTACTTGAACATATCCACAAACATTGCATCTCCCTCTTCAATTTCACCAGTTTTTATAATCTTTTCAGAGAGATTAACCGTTGGAGAATAATGGATACATTTTTATGCTCCTCCAACGTGTGTTGGTGTGTGTATGCTTGTGCATAAATAGAAGGGTTTGCGACAGCTTTCAAACAGTAAATGCAAAGCATTTCAGTTACTTGCACAGCCAAACATCCATTTACTTCAAACGTCCTTGTATGAAAACGCATGATATACCTTTCCCCACACCTTCCCAAGAAAGCCATACAAGCAAGCCCCCTATCATCTTCCCAACCACACCCAATTTAGCATTAAAGACAGGAAAAGGGAAAACTGAAAAGCCAATTCAAATTCCTCAACAAACTACTTTGACTCCTACAATCCCCAACCTTCTATTGAACCTTGGGTTTTTGCACCTCAAGTAAAATTCTATAGCTCTTCCGATCTTACCTTTCTTGTCATTCTCGGTTAATGCTTTTTGTTACATGGTAGTTGGTCCTGATGCATTGCATCATTTCTCTTTTTCTTCATATGAGCTTTTTTTGTTTATTTATAATGGCAGCCTGTTTCCTTCCCCGTAACCCCACCTACCTTGGAAATAATAAGTCTCGTGCGTATATTGAAAATTGAAAGCATGAACAAATTGTTCGCAGCCCCAAAAGAATAACCATTGGAACCTATACATCATATATATAAATTGTCTAGGTTCAACTCATGTCATGGTATTTGAATATGAACATCATTTCTTTGTGAGTAAAATTAATACATTATTTTTTTTTTGGGACAAATTCTCGACAGCACTCAAATTAAAAATAATATTTATTATGGAGACGGGCGATTTTACTAATTAAACTGACTTGCCGTTGATTCTATATATTCAAGTAAAAAATGGATGCTTTCATAGATAACTAATAATAATAATAATAATAAGAATCGGAACAAAACAGGCAATGAAACCACTGGCTCTAAGAAATACCCATGACGTGTTATCCAACACAATGGTGAAGTGAAGTAACCCATAAGGATTTCCTTGTTGAAATATTTTCTTGTTTTCCATGCTTATTAAAACTAACTCCATTATATTATGACTAAAATATTGCATTGTTAATCTGGTCAAGTACAATTAGTTGGGTTTTCTTTGGTATAATGAAGTCTCATTTTTTAAAGCAGATAACGACATCTCGATTCTCCATTTTGAGTGCCCAAGTATTATTAGTGCTGGGTGATAATGACAGTTTAGCTACCTTTATGGTTCTCTTTTGAAAGGGTCATCATCATTGTTAAGAACTTTGTCAAATTTGCCTTATCTCCATTCTTATTATTCAGTAATTGAGTTATTATGCATAGAAAAAACGAGCCAGGCCCAATTAGCTATCCTTCTCATTTAACATAAGATTCCAATATTTTTAACCAGGATATCTCAAACCAATTTCATGACATGAAAGCTATCAACTTTTTTTCTCTTTCTTTCTTTCCTTCTTTTTTTTTTTATTTTTTTGTGCATATGGACAAATAAATGGTAATTCAATCCTTATATATTAAAATCACTATTAGCATTCCAAATCAAAGTAGGTGAATATTGTACGATAACGCCGCCTTTCAGGTGCTGAAAAGAAAAAAAGGAAAAAAAAAACCCTAAATGGGTCTTTGTTGCTTGGCAGATGTAGCTACCTTCAATCCTCCATATTTTGAGGCTATTGGTTCTGTTTTTTCAATTGGTATATTGTGGGAAGTTGGAACGGTTATTATTTACTGTTATTTGACATTCTACCTACCATATTCATATGGAGCCAAATCATGACACAGTTATACCACATTTAGATAAAATCATCACTATAAAGTATGCAATCCTGATTAATTATATAGAAAATTAAAAACAATTGAAACAAAGAACAAATTTATTATTACTAATATGATTAAATAATAGCAACACCATGCTGCTGCTTAACATACTCTGTTTTTCTTTTCTGACTTACTAATTTTCGCATATGAATTTTCTTTAATTATTGCCATCTTAATGTTCAAAGATCATATAATAACATAAACCCAAAGCATAAATTAATATCTTAATCATTATTAATTTAAATGTAAAATGGAATTTATATAAAGACATTGGAGAATTATTTTGAGTTACAAAACCGAAAAACTAGGCCCATGAGATTAAAGTTTTGAACATAAAAAATAATTCTTAATTAATGCATGTATAAACTTGCTAAAACAATATTTTATAATTAATTAACATAAATAAAATAATCAAAAGAAAGAAAAGAAAAAATTAAATATAAAGTGTTTTTGGATTAAAACAATTCTGTTAAAGAAGTTTTTATGTAATGGTAAAGAGAATACTTTTATCGTATCTGCTCTATATATATATATATATATATATATTAAAATTTATATAAATTAATACTCGATAAATTAATAATTTTGATTAAGTAATATTTTTGGTCAGTCTCAACTTGTGACTAATATGGTAAATTAATAATTCGTTAAATTTATAAGATAATACATTTTAAAAAAACACATAAGTCTTGCTTGATATATAAATTAATAATCTCTTTATACATCAAAATTATATATATATATATATATATATATATGACTCAATTATGAGGCCTGTGTAAAATATAACTCAAATATTACTTGTTTCTTCTTGAAATTAATTTCTTATACCTCAATTTCTAACCTTTCATAATGCATTAAAAAACTTTGGTGTAGTGTTCTCGTATTGCAAAAAGAATTTATACTATCTTATTGTTGTTTTGAATGTATCTTTGTGTGAGACAAACTCGAGTGCAAGACTATCATCATCACCTTCATCTTTTTTGTCATTTCTTGTGACGTTGTTAATAATCCGCTCGTCACAAATAATAATAATTCAGAATTCAATAATTATGTTATATTCATATAATCACAACACACAATACACATATTAAGGTAAATGTTTTAGAAAAAAATAAAGAATAACTTGATAAATTAATTCTTTATTAATTAATAAATTATTAATTTATCTATTATATAATATCTCGATTAATTAATAAATTTTCAAAGTTTTAAGGGTAGTAATTTATAGAGATTTTATTATATATACATTTAAAAATTTATATAGCATCAATTTTTAATAAAGATAAATGTAATATAAAGCTCAAGTTAATACTAATGGACTTCACCACCTGAAGGTACCTTTAAATTTAATACTGACGGTGTTTCCAATGGGAACCTTGGAGAATCAGGAATTAGTGGCATTTTAAGAGATCACAATGATATCACTCATGCTATTTTTTCTAAAGCTATTGGATGGTACAATTCGAATATATATGGTTGGATCATTAGCTATTAAAGAAGCTATTCTTCTTTCTATGGCCTCGATTTGGTGCTCCTCCCATTCCTTGTCTCTTGAATCTGACTACCTTAATATAGTTAAATGGATTCAAGATCCATATGATGTTCCATGGAGGCTAAGAAATCAAGTGATCCAAATTTATAACATGTTGGGTAAGTAAGAAATTGGGAAATCAAACACACTCCAAGCTTTGCCAATGAGGCTGTAGACTCCCTTGCAAAGGAAGGTTTCATAGGGAGCAGAATTTGTTATGGATCCCCGCTTAAGTTTCTTCCACTTTTTTGGTTTTCATTGTTTGTGTGGGATTTCTTAGTTGATCTATTTTGCTATTAGTATTTTTGTTTGAGGCCTTGTTTTTGTTACTCCTTTAGTTACTTGAGATTTTGTTGTTCTTAATCTATTCCTAGGCTGTTAGTTCTTGTTTTCTTTTTACTACAACTATGCTGGCAATTTTTGCAGCCAATGTTAAGTTGAATGTTACCTCCAGGGTAAATTTTATAAGTATCTATAGTAATGAAATCTTAACACAGCTTTTCAAATATATATATATATGAGTTCTTTTCAAAAATATACCTTATGCATAAAGCGTTCTTTAAAATAACCATTTTCTTAATTTTAACTATTCTTAATCAAGAGAAATAAATTTTGGATTACTCTTAATGAAACCGACCCATATGTTTGGGTCTGTGCCTGAACCTAACCCATATGTTTGAGTTAAGTTAGTTTATAACCTTTGTAACTCCTTAATACTCCTAGACAGACCATTCATCTCCCTCCAATGCATCCTCACTAAAGCATTGATCACCTGGTCAACTTTTGAGCATTTTGAGTAGTGATAAAAGCATTTTGGAATGGTTTGAGCATAAAAGTAGGCATGTTCTAAAACTGAGAAGAAGTTCACATTTCGTGCATTGAGTTAATTACCATCAAGTTGCATATATTTTTATTTTTAACCATGTGCAAAAGGTAGGCATATTCTTCATGTTCTTCATTTATTGTTTTTGAGCATAAATGCAGGCATATTGTTCATATTTTTTATATTTTTATTGTTTGAAGTTGTTGAATATAAATTTCAATTTAGTAATGTTGGTGGTTTTTGGCTCGAATGTTGACAGCACATGCATGACTAGTTGATAGGAATTGGGTAAAAGGGTTTTAGGTATTGCGTGACTTAAGGTTTATGTGACTAGTTGAGACCTTATGCGTGACTAGTTTTAAGCGTGATATGATTTAGGGTTTGCGTGATTGGTTTAGGCATATCATTTAGGGGTTTTTGGTATTACATGATTGGTTGATAGGTCATTGCATGATTAATTTGTAGTCATTGCGTGACTGGTTGATAAGTCATTGCGTGACTAAGTCTAAGTCATTACTTGATCGCTTGATAGGTTATTACATGACTGTTATCTGTAGGGCATTGCGCAACTGTCATTGCTTGGATTTTTTTTTTTTTTGGCTCAACTTGAATACTTTAATATGTATCCGTTTATTGAGTTAATAATTTATGCTTCACACATGCTTTAATTGTTTTCTTTTATGTATGCAAAGATAGTAAAAAGTAGTTATTATTCTTTTTTTAATTTTTCATGATCATATTTATTAAATGGAAATGTTATATGTTTTTCGTTGGAAATGGCCAAAATAGTAATAGAGCAAGAGAACATGGAAGATTTGCTTTGTGTATCGAGGGACCAGTAAGGCTTCAACACCAACATTAAAATCCATTGTAAATGGACACAGCTGCATGTCATATGTGAGGCATCGCAAAAAAAAAAATGAATTGGATGTGATGAAGAGAACATGCTTTAAGATGCTGATGGACGCCAAATCAAAGAAAAGTTTATTCTATGCTAGTCTCATGCAGAATATACTTCCACATAAAATCAATCAACTCAGCATCATCAAGGGTGAGTTATGATTTGCCGTAGGTAATACCAAGGCTCGATTCTCGAAATAAGGGTTCTGCTTGGTGGCATGACTCAAGTTTGGTCCCATGTCGACCATTGTTTCCAATCCCAGTGAGGCCATCCCCAAAAAAATTTACCAACGATATTGGGGAACACAAAACCAAGTGAAGCTCTAACATGTGTTAGATGTGATTAAGAAAAGGTAGCTTGATCAAGATAGAGATGCGACAAAGATGGCATTGATCTTGATCAGGAACAATATTTTATTCGTTCAAGACTACAGATGAACGGAAACTCTGTGGCTGTTGTCGCTGGTCAAGAACATCAAGTAGTGGAATGCGTTCCCATGGGGCACCTACATATGGAGTTTGACCATGGATCACATATTAAAGGGCTTTCAAGTTTCAAAAGTGGGATCAGATAAAAAAAAAAACATTACCACCTCTACAGATTTGTATGGGCACTTCAAGTAGTGTGGCTTAAGGTTTTCCATTTTTCTTTTCGCATAAGATTTTTTTGGTGATTATAATATTTTACAATTGACATGCAATTGTAGACGTTGGAGATGATTCTTGAGATCCAAAGCTGGTTTAGATCCCAACACTAGTCTAAAGACACTTATCCAAAACTGCTGAAATGACATTGTGATGTAAGACCCACAAGCTTTCACAAGCTAATTGAAGATTTGGAGAGAGAATGCAGGGTGAGAAACGAAACCATATTATTTTTATTTTTTATTTTTTTATTGTCATATGTCAACTAGGTTTCAACCAAATGGCAATATATTTTTTAGTGCAGTTGTGTGCATTAGGGACCTTAGACCCAAATGTGGAAGAGAGCTTGAAGGCATATTTGGTCGACATTGACGTCCTTCTATCCTAAAGGCATTAATATGTTCCATTGTGGCAATTGGAGGGTCAAGCAGAATTCAATCCTAAACGAAGGAGGACGATCATCGAGCATAAGGAGAAAATGGTAACAAGAGCCGTTAAGCGGTGGTGTATCATGGATGAGGAGGTCAATACCTTTTTTACTGTTCTTGTGGCTCTTGATGCTCAATCATTAGATGATGATCAAACGTGCAACCCAATGTTGTGTCTTCATATTCATACAACCTTAAAATGTGTGATGAATTGAATGATGATATAGTGAAAGAAGGACCTTCAATCACTACAGTTGGAGAGCCAGCGTGAGATGTAGCTATAAATGTAGTTACTATAGTTGGAGATCCAATGAGAGATATAGTGAATGCAGCTGGAGATTCAACGAGAGATGCAATCAATGCAATTGGAAATTTAACGAGAGATGCAAGGACTAAAGGACCAGATTGTATGTCGACTACTCAACCTTGTTGAGGTATGAGCTTTTAGCTTTTTTCATTATGTGACTTATAGCATTTAGGACCTATTAGGTTTTTAATGTATTTAATTTGTCACTTTGTAAAGTCAGTTTATTGGTTAAAAGGATGCTGCATAACGAAAAAGGCAATGCTCACAGGGTTAATCTTGATAAGCCAACAGGTATTAATAAGCCAATTAGTTTGACTTAAAGCTCACCTCTTATTAACCCATTCATAGCTTTTCCTCATGGCTTAACTCCGATTGAGGCCCCACATCCTGCTCGTAACCCAACTCCACCTGAGGCCCCACAGCATGCCTCCTCTTAAGGTTCCACCTCCACTTCTAGTTGAAAGTGCACGGTTGAGCACAGCTAGCAAATACCCTCAGGGCCTATTTGTTAACCGATTGCCTATCCAGTGCAAAGTGAATGATATGTTGAATGACAAATACAAGCACTTCTAGAAAAACAAGCAAGCCAAGTAAAATGAAAACATTACACTATGTAAGGCTTTAAGGTTCAAAATTATTAAATCCATCAACCTTTTGACACTAGTATTTTATACATACAAGGTTGACATTTTGGGCATCAAAAAGCAAGAAGGCCCTAAATTTTTCTTGCATTTGGAGTAAAGTGTGTGGATGGAAAAGTAACACATTGATGCATGCATCAGAGTCATGTATAAACATGCACGTGAACATTATTCCTTGTTGTATAATCAGAAAATATGCCCTCTTGACTCATCATTATATGTAAATATATTATAATGAGTTTTAATTATTTAAGTATTTGTTAAGGTTTTTAGTTCATGATGTCTAACTATTGGGTGTAACTTAATTGACAGTTGATTTTGCTTGGCTTATGCCATGAAATGAAACCTCAACCATCTGAACAAAATTTCAAACCAACAAAGATCGTTCTACCTAAACATCTTCTTGATTATGCATGGGGTGAAAGACCACTGTGGGGAAGCCATGGCATGAGGTGGACTCAATTTTGGTATCATGCCATTTTAATGACCATTGGGTTCCAATGCATATCAACTTGGTGAAAAAGGATATAACTTTGGTGGACTCCTCATATGGTCATCGAGGTGCAATTTCGTCCGGATTGCATAAGGAGCAAATGCGTCCCCTAACCACATTGTTTCCCACTATTTGCCACCAGTCCAAGTACTTTGACCTTGCCTTTCATAAAAATGACCTTGGATGCAGATGAGCTAGCAATTAAATGATGAAATGCCGAAACAACAAGATGAGAATAGCTATAGCGATTAGGTAATTGCTACTGCAGAGTGGCTAATCAATACGAGCGACTAAACCTTGAAGACAAACACCATTAAAGGACACCATTAAAGGCCTGAAAAAAAGATATGCACTAGAGATTTTTACTAATAGAGTTGAGAATTAAGTTTATAACTTTGTTTATTTTTTCTATTCAAACTTAAGTTTGTAAACTAACATTGATTATTATGGAAAAAATTACTCTTTATGGTATTACTTGTCTCAATTATATCTATTTCACCTGACCTGATCATCATATTTATTAATTTCATTCTAATCATACCTTAATTATGGTACTACTCACTTAGGATGATTTTAATGACCAAAACTACTTTATCTGGTTAAGGGAATTTTTATCTAATTAACACTTCACTGTTTTAGAGCTATCACTTCAACACAGAATTGCTCTAATTGATTAAAGAGGGCCTTAAGTCAATGCAAGTTCTATCTCATTTCTAAACCTTCTCTAATTGGTCGATAAAGCATCACATGACAATTTTGTAGGCATTACGTGACAAGTTGATATGATATTGGATGACTAGTTGGTAGGTATTGCAGTACTTAAGTATTGTTTGACTGATTTTTTTTCAAAGTTAACTAATTGATAGGTCATTGTATGACTAGTTAGGAGGCATTATGTGACTTAGGGTTTTGCATGACTGGTTTTAGGTCATTGCATGACTAGTTGATAAAGCATTGCGTGACTAGTTATTGAGCATTGCGTGACTTAAGCTTTGCGTAATTGGTCTGTATAAAGCATGTAAAGCAATTTGGATGAACATCAATTGATATATTCCACTAACTATCGATAGTTGACCACCCAAGAACTTTGCAAAGCAAAGAAACTCAAAAACTAGTGATAGATCCATGAAATCTATTGATAGTTTGCCAAACAAAATTACCTTAGATCAAAGTTCATTGTATGACAAGTTGATAGGGTATCGCATGATAAGTTGATAGGCATTGTGTGACGAAAGCATAACGTGACTTATTTTATTCATTGCGTGACTAGGGTATAAGGCATCATGTGCCTACTTGATGGGCATTATGTGAGCACTTTACATCAAGCATGGAAGGTAATTTGGATGAAAATCTATCAATAAATTCTACTAACTATTAATAAATGACCACTTGAGAACTTTGTAAAGCAAAGAAGCCAAGAAACTATTGATAGACCCTTAGAATCTATCTATAGATTTTCAAATGAAATTACCTTAGATCAAAGTGCATTGTGTGACAAGTTAATAGGGCATTGCGTGACTTGTTGATAGGCCTTGTGCGACTGGTTTTTATTCATTGCCTAACTTGGGTATAGGGCATCTCATGCCTAGTCCATAGGCATTGCGTGAATGGTTTGTTCAGAGCATGGAAGGTAATTTAGATGAACATCTATCAATAGATTACGCTAACTATCAATAAATGACCACTCGAGAACTTTACAAATTAAAGAGGCTCGAAAACTATAGATATATTTGTAGAATCTATCAATAGTTTGCCAATCGAAATTGACCACGATCAAAGTGCATTGCATGACAAGTTGATAGGGCATTACGTGACTAAGGCATTGTGTGACTAGTTTTTATTCACTGTGTGACTAGATTATAGGGCATCGCGTGCCTAATCGATTGGCATTGCATGATGTATGTATTTTGTGAGTAGTTGAGAGATTCTAAGATCTATCGATAGATTCTCTCTTTTAAACGTATGTCTCGCTTCATTTCTCTCAAACTCATAACTTTTTCTCTCCTAAATCTTCTCAACTCAACCTCTTATTTCTTAATTTTTCACCCGATTAAAGTGATTTTTCCTATTTTCACTACAAAATCCTACAACCTTTTATCAAATCTGTCCCAAAATCCTTCCACACCCTAATTACAATTAGGAAACTCTCAGTTCTTTCATCCCAAAATCCCTGATATTTCCTTAAAGTCCACCATGAGTCAAAAGCCCAAATGAACCAAGGTAATCGCGCACTAAACTTTTGATAGCTTTACTAGAGCCAAGTCTTCCTCCGCCCTTATCGGTAGTTCTTCCTTTTGTAACTTCACTCATCTATTGTATGCCATAAAATTTCAACAACAACTTTAACAAACGATAAGCGCATTATTTACTTGGATTACTTAGAATCCATTCATTTTCCATATCTTGCCAATTTTAAGTATTTAGGTTGGACTCATTACTTGAATTGAATCAAAAGTATTATGAGAACTTGGTTAAGGTCTTTTATTTCAATGCCACTTAGAAGCTCCTTGATTCAAAATTTGAAGAATTAGTCTCCCATGATGATAGATTTGTCACTCACGTCATGAGCAAACGCATTCTTGTCACCCATGTGGTTATCGATCGCATCCTCTAAATTAAAACTCGTCAAAATGATCCTAGATATGTTCTTGATATAGATAACCTCCGCTCTAACTTTGTTTGTCCTCCGCCTAACAATTGAGGTAACTCTAGTTGCACAAGGCTCTATTTATTTAATTGTGTCCTCCACTTCATCATCATTCACACCATTCGCCTTCACAGATTTAATTACTTCACAGTCACCTAAAAGGATCTTTGGTTCTTCTTCAACATTAAATTGAACCACCAGATTGATGTCACCAAATTCATTATGGATGACATGCTTTGCACCATCCAAAGAGGCATCAAAAACCTCCTTTATGGTATGTTGGTGAGTGAGATAATTGACTACTTTTCTGTTGACAGTCAGTGTGATCCACCCAAGCCCCATGCCCTATTCAACCATATGATGAGCACATAGTTAAGAAGCTGGGTTTTGAGTTGAAGAATGGCAATTGAGTGAGGAAGGGTGTAGTAGATAGTCTTTGATGATGAAGGTCTTAAGGGCCATGAAGATAATGAAAGGGAACCCAGTACTTATCTTGCTGGCCCGTCACTACTCAACCTAGTGCACCGTCTACGTCTACCTCCTTTGACATTAAGCATGCCTTCACTCGACTCCTCCCATTCATGAAGACCATGGACTCACACATGATTGCGTGTATAGATGTCTTATAGGCACAAAACCATGAATTTTTACAGTGCCAACAAGCCTTGGCAGATGATTTTCATTCTCATTTTTCACTGCCACAGTGATCTCCATATATCATGCCATTTTGGATGTTTTAAGCTTGTAGTGGATTTGTAAATTCGGCTGTTTGTTCCATTTTTTTTTAGATATTTGCTTTATGTTCTCGAGTGTAAATTAAGATTTTTTTTAATGTTCTTGGATTTTGTAGATCTACTTAATGTTTATCTCCAAGATTTGCTACATATGTTTCCTTCGTTACTGTTTTGGTTAATGGCTAGGTACGTAGGGTATCTTGAAGCCTTCAACACCATAGATATATGTTACATTAGGTTTCCCATGGCTTTTGAACAATTTGTTTAAAAGCCATTAGCAAGCCAATGTAACAAATATGTATGGTGTTGAAGGCTTTAAGATACCCTACATACCCAGCCATTAACTAAAATAGTAACGATGGAAATATGCGTAGCAGATCGTAAAGATAACTATTAAAAGAGTGCAACAATTATCGAAATGCAATGTAATGAAGTTATGGGCTTTAACCAAAATGATAACCAAGCTATTAGCTTTATAATTGTTGAAATACAAAGTAACTTTGTTTATTTTTTATTCATATTTTTTGTAAAAATATTGCACAATTTACATTTTTAGAGTTCATGAGTATGCATATGCCAATAACGTGACTTATGGAATGTGTGACTAGTTGACGGGGTATTGCATGATATTTTTATAAGGTGTTACATGCCTAGTCAATAGGCATTGCGTGGCTAAATTCAATTTGTGACTAGTTTGGAGTCTTTATTAGGGGATTGCATGAATAGGGTATAGTCATTGCGTGATTTGTTTATACGGTATCACGCGATTAGTTGGTAAGTATTGTGTGACTTGTTTGTTGAAACATGTGGAGCTAATTTGGATAAACATCTATCGATAGATGATCACTTAGGAACTTTGCAAATCAAAGAAGCCCAAAACCTATCGATAAATATCACTATCTACCGATAAAGCATTGTGTGCCTGATTGATAGTCATTGTGTAACTAAGGCATTGCGTGCCTAGTTCATAGTCATTGTGTAACTAAGGCACTGTGTGGCTGGTGTTTAGTCATTGCGTACTTTAGGCATTGCATGAATGGAGTGTAGTCATGGCATAACTTGTTGATAGGGTATCGCATGACTAATTGGTAAGCATTGCGTGACTTGTTTGTTGAAGCATGTGAAGGCAATTTGGATGAACATCTATCAATAAATTCCACTATCTATTAATAAATGATCACCCGAGAACTTTGCAAATCAAAAAGTCCCAGAAACTATTGATAGATACCACTATCTATCAATAGATTCTCTCTTTTAAACGTTTCTCCCACTTCTTTTTTCTCAAACCCGTGACTGAATAACCCATCTTTAAAGTGCATAAGTTTATTTACTTTGCAAATCATCAATTTTATTAGGGAAATTAAACTTTATCATTCAAACTGGAGGAATTTAAAAATATTCTTACAAATATAATCTGTATGAATGTACACACATCTTCAACAATAATCAACAATATACAACCAACATCCACACACAATAGTCCATCAGCACATAATAGCCACTATAATAATAAAACCAATAACCATAAGCATACGAAAACCCAATCCACATAAAAACATAAATCACAAAACGCTTAAAGTAGTATACACATTATTCATGGTTAAACCCTATGTTAATCTTCCTTTAGTCTTCTTACCTCTGGCAGAATATTTCCCAAAGCTGAACCAATGACTATTGTATTAACTTTTCTCTAAGTTTACTATTGCATAATATTCTCTCTCTCTTTTTTTGTCCATCCCATTTCTCATGTCATCCTTGCGTTTACTTTTGCCCAGTCAGAGGAATATTCTTTAAAAGGGAGATTATCAACATTAAGTAACTTCTCTTCCATTTTTATAATTTTCTCAATTTGTTCAATCAATTTCCCACCAATTCTCATTAGCAGATTAAACATCATATCATTCGAAATAGGATATTAACTAACTCTAGATAAAAGAGTGGAAGGAGTTTTAAGGGTAGAAGGAACTGTGCTACCTTGGATAGATTTGAAAGACTCTTCTACCTTAAGCTTATATCCTATTTTCAAGAGACTTTGAATAAAGATAATTTGATTCTGCTATTAGTCCAATCAGCTTGGTACCTGTTGCTCCATACTTGTTTTTTCTTAACTAGAAAAAGGCTTATGTTTCCATATGGTAGATCAGTTTCATATCCTAGGGAAGTTCCTCTCATTCCTTCTATCATATATTATGCTACGTTTAGAGGGATTTCACCTTCAACGGCTTCCATCATCTAGAGATCTTGAGCATTAATTGGAACGACTGCTCCTTGCATGCAATGTGGAGGCCAGTAAATAATGGAAAGCCTTAACTTGTGCATTTTTCAAATGACGAGCATAACATGTATTTGGTGAGTATTTTTCTTTTCTTATTGTGACTGACTCCCACATGTGTAACGGGTCATACCCTAGAGGAATTGAAAATTCTCCCACCTGATACTCTATTTTCAAGAGCTTTCCAAGATTAATGGTTGTCACTATAAATATTTTTCACATAAAATCACATTCAACCCATCCTCTACAAAATCACTAGGATTTTTCAAATCTTTATTTAGGGCTATATTGGAGTAAAAGTCCCTAACAAGGGTTGTGCTATAACACCTATCTCAAAAGGTACTCAGACCCTTAATTTTAAGCCTGTCAAAGAACCTATATAAATCAGTTTTAATTGAAATGATTTGATTAAAGCTTCCTTAATCAACAATATTTTTGAATCATATAATGTCATTCTTTATTATCTTATACCTATCAGCATGTGCTTGGTTTCTAAATCATGAGGCTGGAGGCTTACTTTTTTCAATGGAAATACCTTTTGTTGCAACTAGCGAATCAAAAGCCATTTCCCTTTTTTCTTGGGTGGTAAGAGTAGAAAAATCCTCAGCTGGCCTCTTTTGTTTGCCCTTGTCAATAACTTTGCTAGTCAAAGAAGTTTTGGCCATTGATTTCGATGATGTTGTAGGCTTCGTGTTTCTCGAGTGAACTTACAACTAAAGGTAGAAATGATAGATTTTTTGAGGAATTCTGGTTAAGGTTTTTATTTTTGGGATTGTGGGTTTTATAAGAATCTGATCAGTTTTAAGGTGTGGTATCTTAACCAATTAGCCCACATTTTGAGTGGGTGATTTTCCCGTCTCTCCTGCTCTTCACTTTTTTTTTATCAGAAATTCTCAGGTGACAATTTTCTCTTCAAAAAAAGTGCTTTAATAAGTTAGAGCAAACTTTTTCTTGATATAGGGCATTGCGTGACTGGATATAAGGCATTGCAGGACTCCATAATAAGCATTTTGTGACCCCATTTTAGGTATTACTTAACCCCATATTAGGCATTACATGACTAATTGTTATGTATAACGAGACTTAGTGAACACAGTGACTAGTTTTTAGGCCTAAGTAGGCATTGCATGACACCACATCTTGCATTGGATTGTGTGATTTAGGCATTGTGTGCCTCCACATCTAGCATTGCATTGCATGACCCAAGAATAGCCTGACAATTTTTAATCATTGGGTGCCTAGTTTGATGGGTATTGTGTGACTAGTTTTTATGCATTTAATGACTTAGGCTATGGCATTGCGTGACCCCACATCTTGCATTTCATTATATTTAACTTTTTAAATTTACTCGCACATGTATCATTAAATTAAATAAAATATCTCACAAGCAAATACATCCGAATTAAACTTTGATTACAAAAACAAAATAAATCAGATGAAACCTTATGCAAAAAAAAAAATTACTTATCATTAAATTAAATATTGCAACGATAATTTTATTACAATCATAAAATTAGGCTTAAATAAACAATTACTATTTTTTACCCAATTAAAGGTCTTTTAATTTTATTTTTTTGGTTTCAATGATAAAAAAAATTATAAACATCTACTACTCATTTGATGATCTCGCAATATTATTTTGAGGCTTACATCTTGAGAGGGAAGTTGTCACACATCAAAATATCATCTCCATACTAAGTTAAACTCTAGTTGAAATAGTACTGTTAAAGGCTAAATCAAGGGCAATATGGATACAATAGACCACTACTGTCTGAAGAGCCACTGTCTTTGTCTATGACACCCTATACGTTCATAGAGTTTGTCATTCGCATTAGACAACTGTTTCGTATGTGACCAAGTTATCTGCAAATTGAACATACTTTTAGTCTTCATCGTCATTAAGGTGCCGACTGAGTAGAAAGTGGTGTCAAATTTGTCAATGGAGTTATAAATGACATTGACAATTTTGTCTATTATGACCATAGCTATTGCATTGTGAACATCTTCACCGTCGACTACCTTCTTCAATTGATGGAATCCTTTTCCTCCTAGGTTTTCTTACTTGACCTCACCAAGGTGGTGGCAAAATGATAATTTATTGAACATCAAGGAGGATTTCCCACTCATTAGGATACACAACTAGGTGAATGGGAATAACATAACCTTCCACCCAAGACCGAGTTTTGTAATAGTTTGAGCAAAATTTAATGGTTGCATGTTTGCACTGACAGTGAGGACAATGAAATCACATCTGAGGAACCATTTAAAATTTCAATTCATTACAAAGAAAATAAGAAAACATGGATATTCGTACCTTATTAATGTTGTGGCATGCTTTTAGGGAAGTAGATCGGTTTAGAAATCACCACATGAACACGTCTTGATGTACAAGTTTACAACTCTATTCTTACGCCTATAACTTGGAACTCTACTCGATCAATTGCATGTGTAGAAAAGTGACATGCTTCATTGAACCACGTGTTCAATAGATCGGTAGCCCAAGAGTTGAAAGTCATGGTCAGATTCAGGGCTTTTTTGTGTCAGTCATGAAACCAACATTGGAACACTCCTTTAATGCACCCAATCAAGACATGATTGGAATTTTTCTTGCCTACCTCAAACACGAGTTAATAAACTTCATATTGTTAGATGCCATGAGTTTGTATCACCTTATATGTGATCGTGCACATGTCCATTTCTTAGGGTGTAATTTCATAAGGTGGTCATAAGCAACCTTGCAAAGCTATTTTAGCTTATTCATATGTCTATTGAAATCAACTACCCAATAGTAGTTGGCTACGGGTGAAAATTGCTGCAACATCTTCGCGCTTGGATTTATGTTTTACGGTTTTTTCCCAAGTAGTAATTACATAGCCTGTGGTGCGAGTCGTGGTACACTTTCTCAACTGTATTCTTAATGCCAAGATGTTGATCACAAATGGACATTGCATTTTCAAGACAACCAATCACAAGACAACCAATCACACGACATAATTAGGTAAAAAAACACAACCACAACTCTTCGTCCTCAACGTGACCAATGCCAAATGCAACCGAATATATTTACTTATTCATGTCTTTGCAGACAACAACAAATAGAATACCCTTGAATCTACATTTCAAATGTGTGGCATTAATAGCAATTACAAGCTGCATTACAGCCCTAAATACATGCCTCATACAACCAAAAATAATATTTGAATCATTGTTCTTGATCCATAACCACAGTTATGAATGTATCAGGATTTTCACGTTCTAACATATGAAAATGTGAAGGTAAGAGTTGGAATGACTCCTTTAAGGGACCGAAAACAAGACTTTTCATATACTCCTTCACTTGCCAGGCCTTACCATACAAGCATTGCAATCCCTATTTGCAATTCATCTCTTCCATTATTTTCTTATGTCTTAATGGTGTTACATTATTTCCTTACAACTTGAAGGACATAAGCTCACCAATTAACCCCGCATTCACTGTTTGGTATCCACCTAGCAAACCATCAACAGTACACGTGTGCACCTTGTGGAACATGCTAACTAACCAATAATCTCTCTTAGGCAACTTTGTTGCATGCACAGTGAACTTGGATGCCTCATCGTTGCAAGTAACCTCAAAATGAGTATAAGATGACTTTTTAACTGTAATCTCGAAATGATCTTTTAGTGCCAACATGTTCAAAACTCATTTCAATTCGGCTTTGGATGGAAACATTTTTCTATGATATAAGTGGTCATCGCTTGATCTGGACTCCTTGGTGGCAACTGTTTAGAAAGATGTCATATTTGCCTTCAGAATAATCTATTAACAATATACCCTTATATTGACCCTTTCTTGATCATTCTCATTGGGCAAACGAATCCCATTGTCACCAGCGATAAAGTTATCATAAATTGGGTCATCATACTGAACATCTTTTAAGTCAACAGTTGTGGCATGGTCATTGCACTAAACATATTCTAACATAATAGTTGTGGCATGTTTTGTACTACCATCTACATGATTGCAATCTGGAATGTCATTGTCGTCACCCTTGTCCTCCTCTAAATAGTCATCATGCCCGTCAACGTAATTGTCTTCATAGTCATCGTCCATCTCATCATTCCAATAAGCAATATCAGCCTTTTCATAGTCATCATCCATTTGATCAGATGTATTGTCATCATTTACAACCATCACAATGTCGTTTGCGAATGGCAATGGACCCACTACATTCTCGGGGAAACAGTTGCATTTGTTAGTAAGAACAAAGTATTTCGTTTGATGCACATTCTTATCAGAATTGTGCAAACAGCATTTGCAAACACATCATGTGTGTTCCGAACTGCTCAAACTCATGTGCACGCATCAATGGTGATTGCCATTATTGTCCATTAGGGACTGAATTGTCTAGTATGTCTAAAGCAATATAATTCTGATTTAAGTGATTACTATGTTAGACACCTTGTTCATGTGGCATAACATTTGTATTTTGTTCCTTAACTATCACAAACACTACAACTACCCTTTCATCTCACAAAATACTTGCTAAATCTTCATCGTCTCTAATAACTGTGCATGAAACCTCTGTTGCATGACTAACTAATGCATGTAGCTCGCTACCGTAATTTTGTGAGTTTACGCCAACAACATCTTTAACCAATTTCATCAAGCTCAAAAAAAACAAATCACTCCCAACACCCCTTACTTGTGTCTCACCACCCTTGTAAGTGTCATATACCCAATGACCACCGTACATAATTATAAGCTTCACATTTAGCATGCCACTAGAATTTAATAGAAAATAAGTGTCACAATCAATCAATTTATCAAAAAAAAAAAACATGTGTAATCATAAGCTTCAATTAATTTGTAACACAATGCCTACCAAACTAGCCACGCAATATCTAACAAACTAGTCACATAATACCTAAAAACTAATCTGGCAATACCTAAGTCACGCAATTCCAAACACCAATCTCACAATATTTACAAACCAGTGACTTAAATTTATTATTTAGTAAAATTTTATTTTGGTATGAGGAAAAGATCTATGGATAAAGATAAAAAAGTATATTTCTAATCATAACTAAATCTTCAATGCCTAATACCAGTCTTGCAATGCGAACAAACAAACGACGCCATGCCTAAAAACCTTTCTTTCTCTTATGCCTACAAATCAGTGACAAAACGCTTAAAAATCAGTAACGCAATGCTTAATAACTAATTGATTTGCTTGTTTGTAGTAGCTAAGTTTAAGTTACCAAAGCCATACAGATCTCTAATTTATAGATATGTCTTATCAATTTCAACCCCTCGACTTTGAGATTCTAATCTATGAAAATAAACTAATAAACCTAATAACCCAAAACACATAGCTTGATGTCATCTTTACTATTCAGGATGGCAAGAGAGAGCTTAAAGGCCAAATAACTAGTTATTTTAAAATTTTTTCCTAAATGGCGAGATAGAGAAAACTAAAACTCTTTACTTCGTTTGAAATTATTTAAAGGGCATTTTTATCAAGTCATGTTAAAAATTGAGAAAAAAATAGTTAAAATTATTATGAGGGTCATTTCTGAATTAGACTTATGAAAAAGGTTATTTTTTACAATTTTCTTTATATATATAACTCAAGTTTCTAGTAACGTAGTGTTAGACTACTTATTAATTAGCTCCATAACGTTTTTATTTATTTTTTAATTCCTCAAAAGCTCGATTTGTAAATGTCCTCTCACTTTTTTTCCTCTTTTTCAACTTTAAGAAACACAATAATTAAAAACTAATTACTTTATTTAATTTCTATATCTTAACTATTTTAATTTCTAGTTAATAAAAGTTACATTTTACTTAATTTTTTCTTCCACATAATGAGTAAATGGAGGACTAATGAAGTTATTTAATACCAAAAAATTATCATGCTTCTTTTTTTGTCATTTTGTTTTTACTAATATTCTTCCATCTAGAAGGTCAACTGTAGCAATAATATCCATCGTGGATATCTCTAGGGTGGCGCCCCTAGGGCCATGCCGCCCCCCTCCCCCCCACCCTCCCTCCTTCCCCAAAAAAATTTAAAAAATTTTTTATACCATATAAAATTTTAAAATTTTTAATATAATCTCTAAGTGGTCTCTTTAAAATAATTTTTTATTTAATAATTAATTTAAATAAATAATAATAAAATATCTCACATGCGTCACTCAATTTTAATTTTTTTTAATTCATATTATTATTTTATTTATATTTGTTTATACTATTTGCTCATATGTTCTAAGTTTCTATAAAATTTTTTTTAAAATTTTTACTAATCATCAACCATATTTTTTTAATTATATCATATACAGGTTCTAACTTCTACTAGTCATGTTCTTCTTTTTCTTATTATGTAAATTTTACTTTCTATGATTTTAATCTTTAAAATTAATAAATTATTATATAGTTATAAAGTATAAGTTTTAGTATTGCACTATTGCTTAAAATTTCATCAATGTATCATTTTTTATTAATCCTAATTACGTAAAAAGAAATTATCTTGAATATATCTTTTCTATATACTTTACGTTTTATATTTAGTTGAAAGGAAATTATATTGAATATATAGTCTTTAAACAATCATGATTATGTAGGAGGAAATTATTATTTCTATATATCGTATTAAATTATTTATATTTTATGAATTATAGTTTTATATTTAGTACTATAATTTTAAATAGATATAAAATAAGAATTTTGGAGGTTGAGTGTATTAGATTTTTTTCAAGTTTGATTAAAGTATGAGTGAATTAAAAAACAATTGACAAATTCTTTAAAAGAAAATATGTAAATTATTTAAATAATTTTTCTACATTTGAGCCACCAAATCTCAATACTTCAATTCATGAACAAGAGCAATATGAGTTAAAATGTTCATGACTCAATCCTAAAGAAATAGACACTTTTTAATACATAATTAATAATTGATGAATTTAAATTCAAAAAATTCAGCATAACTTTCTTAAAAGATTATTATAAGTCTTTTTTATCTTAATTTACATGTTATATAAAATTATTTTTTATTATCAATTTTTTTATTATTAGTTAAATTCAACATATTAATTTTTAAAATTTTTAATCCTTATTCTTCCATTTTTAACCCCCAATAAAACTTGGCTGACTCCACCCCTTGATATCTCATTCATACACATCTTCTCTTTGTTTACCGAGCTTGAATCCATTTTAAAAGTATGAAAATAATTATTAAAAAAATATTTTAAACAGATAATAATAATAATAATAAAGAGAAAATGGTGGCTACCTAGGTTGTTTCAAGAATGGGTTGAGTTTCATAAAGACCATATGGGCCCATTTATATGTTCTTTGTCCTTTATTCTTTCGATACTTGATAAACAAGCTTTGGGCCTAGCTAATGGTAAACTGGCCTTACTTCATTTGTCCAAAAATTAACTCAATTTAATTACTTTTTTTTTCTTCAGTCTAGTAGAAATTTTAATTGTTTAATTGCATTCACGAACAAAGAAAGAAAACAACCTCACCTTGTTATCATTCCTTATCACTCATTGTAATAAAAGAAAGAAATAATTTAATGGTACAATAAAACTATAACAATTTAGGTTTGGCCAAACCATTATCATTTATCATTTTTGTTTAGAAAAGTTAATATTTAAGATTCAAAATTAATCTTCTTTTCATTTGAAATTCTTCATACGTAGCGATGAAATATTATATAGAGAACTAAATTAATATTTGCCTATTAACTAAAGAAATTTGGAGTTAGTTTTTACATTTTAGTAATGCATATTGACACCTTTTGAACCTAAAATCTATATCCTATATTGTCATTAAACCACTAATATAAAATAATACAAAATAAAATCTTTAAAAGTGCCTCTTTCAATTACTTCTCTTAATATATATCCTTTGTTTTTTTAATCTTCCATTCATCTTTAATTATTGACGGCATATTTAACAATTAATAATACTATTTACTTTATAAAATGAGAAATTTAAACTCTAACTTTTTAAATAAAAGAATACACACACATATATATATATATATATCTTATTAAGTTAAATGATTAATCAAACTAAGGAAACTCGATTACTGAATTAATACTTCTACTATTTTCACCCTCTCCACCAAAGCAAAACTTTGAAATTCCATGTGCAAGTGGTGATCAAAGATTCAATGCACTTTTAGTGCTTCATTAAACTACAATTATATGCCCAAATTCAAAGTAGCCTCATTCTTATGATCCTTCAAACATTGTTATACCATTGTTTTTATCAAAAATATTCTTCACCAGAAAATATTTAGTAAGACTTAACATTCAGCCTCGATCCATTGGAATTCCCGACTCTGTGGTCGCCTCCGTTTTGTTAAGACAAGCAACTCTTGTTGATTGGTTTCACCAAATAACTACAACTCCAACCACATATACATACCGTTGACTCTTTAATTTCTTTCAAACATTCGCCCACTAGTTAATCTTTATGAAGTGAAGGGCAAACCAAAATTTGAGAAAAAACAAATGAGAAACCTCCACTAAATATTATTCCTTCTCATAATTCTTTTCTGAGTTTAATTTTTTTCAGTCAAAATTTTCAAATATGACCATTATTTATTTATAAATCATGCTTAATTATAATTTATAGAAAAAATATTCTTTTATAAATTTTTAATATATATTTATTGAAAGGGTAAACTCCATGTAAGTTTCAACATTTTTCACATGGCATTTTGTGATTTCTTTTTTCTTGATGAGCATCTTGTGAATATATTTCTTTCAATTAGTATCCTATAAGTAACTTATGTTCTCATAGAAAGTTATATTCCTACTTTTGCTCAATAAAATTACCAAAATATCTTCAATTTTAAATTAACCTATTTTTTCTTATTGAAGAGTTTTTTTATAATTTTAAATATCTAAAATTTAAGTTGATATGAAATGATCACCTTGTTTTGTGGACTCAAGTGTGAAAAAAAAAAGGTATAAATTTTAAAAAAATTATAAAAATTAAGCCATTTCGGAAGCCACGTACCGAAGAAATTTTTGAAGGGGGAAGTGAGAATTTTAAGATTCGTTTGAGCTCTAGATCATAACATTAATAACATGTTAAAATATGAAGAGAACAATTATTTCTCATGGGAAAATATGTATTTTTGCATCATTGTGGTAATGCAATGTGCATATCCAAAAATTTGACAGCTTGCCGTAAAAACTGAGTTATCATTAATTTTTTTTAAATATAATTGTTGTATCTCATTAAATCTATCTTTTCTAATAAAATCTTAATATTGACTTAGGTTCATTGAAAGTTATAGGTTTCAATCTACAAAATTAAATTAAGATTCAAGAGTATGATTAGACACAGAAAAGTTGTTAACACTCTTGTGCAACTGTTCAAAAGACAATACCAATTAATTATCGTTATTTTTATTTTAACTTTAATTAGCAATCTTTGATTTCATTTTTTTATATATTTCATTTACTATTTATTTTTAAATTTTTTCTTTTCTCTTTTTATTATCCATTTTTAAATATTAGAGATTTTTCCTAACTCTTCCCAACACTCTAGTGGGATTTTAAAAAAACCTTCCACACCTCAAGAGTATTAAAGGAAATATGCTTATTTTCTTGAAGAGGCTCCACCGTTGAATTCATTTAGTATTTTATAGAAAATGGTCTTGAATTTAAATTTTTTTAGTTTTCATTTTTAATTTTTATTATTATTTTATTATTTTTATGTTGGATGGTTTTAGAATTAGGATTGCTTTTTATTTTCATTATTTTTATTTTCATGTGATCATAATGTCCTAGTCGATTTGGCATTGGCATTTAGCAAATAAAATTTGCATATTCATTAAAAAAATCTTGTTATGTTGGAAACACTTCTAAATTCTCCCAATACTCTAGTGAAATTTAAAAATATTTTCTTACCTTAAGAATTTTCTTGAAAGATCTCATCATCAAGGATTTTCATTATTAGCCAAATTAACATTTTTGAAGCACATGATGTAAATACGAAATGAATAGTGTAATTTTTTAATTTTATTAAATAGAAAATGAAAATCTTTGTGTTGTGAACTTTCTAAATTCTCCCAACATTTTGATAGAATTTAAAAATATTTCCTCTCCTAGAGAATTTAACAAAAAATATTGTCTCTACATTTATTTCAAGAAAATATCATCATCCGAGATTTTCTTTTTCTTGCAAAAATTAATATCTCAAATGAATGCATTATAATAAAGAATGAATGATGATGATGATGCAAAATTTATTTTTTATTTTTATCACTTTTATTTATTTTATTTTTTTAATGTGGATACTAGTCTTGTTTTCTTTTTTAAAATATTATTCTTAATTTCCAAAATATAATCCTTTGGCGTTATTATTATTAATGTTATTGATTTATTTTTTATTCTAATTGTTTTTAATCTTATGTTTTTCAATCATTTATATTTCTTTCGGAAAACATTTGTTTATTTAGTATTTTTTAACTTATTTTCCTTTTCAACCTATTTTTTTATATTATTCTTATTTTTACTTTTTGAAACATATTTTCTTATCTATTTATTAGTTTTTGTTGCTTTTCTATCACATATAATGCTTCATGAAAGAAGTAGGCAAGGTGCTTCCAAAAATTTCACATCGAACAAATAGAGGAGTCCTAGGTGATTTATAAGCAATGGCATTGCGCATTCCAATAGGTTGGCCTTTTAGGTAGCCTTGTGCATCAATCAGTTGCAACCAAGCAACTGATCGAAATCGTCAGTTGTCGCAACCGATGATCCAATTCATCGGTAGTTGTTGCAACTGACAGTTTCACCCATCAACCTCATTGACCAATCGATTTGGTCATTAGGGAGGACTTCTTCCCACTTGAATTGACTAAACAACCGATCAACACACACACACACACACACACACACACACACATATATATATATTTAATTTTGGGACTTAGGGAAATATTTGTTATGCCCTTCATTAAACCCTCCTCAATTCATTCCCTTCACTTAGCCAGCCCCTTGCCTCAATAATTCCCCCAATTCATATTTCCCTCCCCTTTTCCTAAAACCTAACTCTGCTAATCAGCATCTCCCTTGCCTATCATCGTTTGATCGGCATCACTTGCTATTGTCGATGCCACTCTAGGTGACAACCACAGCTTCCTTTACTCTTTGATACAACCTGCAATCATTCTCGATAACAAGTTAATTTTTATCACCCAATGATATGTTTGGTTTTTAATGTTTGAGAATATTTTTTTTTTTGCTCAACCATAGTGCTTATTACTAATGTAGTAGTTGAAAATATCTAGACCTTATGTTTTACTTAAACCCTTTTGGCTTCACACAATAACCTACTTGACATTGAACATTTCAAAAAGCCTAATGATTGGAAATTAACGTTTAGAATTAATGTTGGGGTATTCAATTAAATTGATTGGGAATGTGCTAGAATGGATGATTGGAATTAATATTTGGGTACGATTTTTGGTTGTAGATGTCAACTAATGAGGAAACAAATCTAGTAATTAGTGAAATACCAACACCAACACCATCTACACCTCATGTTAGTGCTAGTTTTATTAAGCCAATAAAAAAAGCAAAGTACAGAAGCAAAGGGAACCACCTAAGTCTACATTGATTGTGTGGGATCACTTCACCAAATTTGTTGATAAGAAAGGTAGTAACAAAACTAAATGTATTCATTATGGTAAATAATTTTGTTTTGATGCAAAAAAAATTAGAACATCTTCATTGAATAATCATGTTAAAGTTTTTCAAAAGTTGAAATTGGGTCATCCTAGTGAAGAGAACAAGCAAATGGTATTAGTTTTTGCTTCAATAGGAGATGGGTTGGTTAGTTGGAAGTTTGATCAAAAGGTAATTAGGAGGAGTTTAGCTGAGATGATCATTTTAAATGAATTGCCTTTTAGATTTGTAGAAAATCAAGAATATAGGAAACACAAAACAAAGCATGTCATAGATTTCGTGTACCATCATGATGGACCATTGGTAGGGATTGTTATAAGGTTTATACTGATGAAAAAACTCGAATGAGAAGATTGTTAAGATCATGTCCTAATAGAACTTGTCTTACCACTGACACATGGACTTCAAAACAAAGAATTAATTATATGTATTTAACTACCCATTTTATTGATAATGATTGGAAGTTGCAAAAAAAGATTTTTGAACTTTTTTCTTAATCACAAAGGTAAGGTCATTAGGAAGACAATTAGTAAATGTTTGCTTGATTAAGGGATCTAAAAGATTTTTTCTATCACTATTGATAATGTTAGTTCAAATGATGTCGCAATAAGACATTTCAAGAAAAAAATTTAAGACACTTCAAGAAAAAAATTTAATATTGTCGAAACTAGTATTTTAAGAGGTAGATTTTTTTCAAGTGAGATGCATTGCTTATATTGTTAATCTTGTGGTGTTCGATGGATTGAATGATATCAATGCCTTAATTGCTCGTGTTAGAGGGGTAGTGAGATATGTTAGACAATCCCTTATTAGATTAGCTAAATTTAAGGAGTGTGCTGCTAATGCGAGAGTTGAGAGCAAGTGTTTATTATGTTTGGATGTGAGCAACAAATGAAATTCTATTTTTATAATGTTGGATATAACCTTGAAATTTCAAAAGGCTTTTACGTCATTTAAGTTATGTGATAATAGCTACATACCTGAGATAATGAGATTGGGAGATGTCGTGCCTAATGACAAAGATTAGGCAAATGTTAGGAGGATTTCTTGTTTCTTGATAGAATTTTATGATTTAACCTTGAGTGTTTTAAGCATATCTTACATAACTGCTAATTTTTTTCTTAATTCCATTTCTGATGTGAATACCACTTTGATTGAAAGGCAAAATGGTAATGATGTTGATTTACAGTCTATGGCAATTAAGATGAAAGAGAAATTTGACAAGTATTGGGGGAATATGGACAAAATGAATTTAGTATTGTTCATTGCCATTATCCCTAATCCGAGAAAAATGCTTTCTTATGTTAAATTCACTTTGATAGAAATGTATCCTCCTACAAAAGTGTCAATGATTTTTTTTATGAGACAAACACTGGATGAGTTGTATCATTGTTATAAAACTATGTTACAACCTCCATCTCATGTTGATGAAAGTGGTCAAGAGTGTCCAACATCTATATGAAGAAGCATTGGTGGTGGTTGTAGTGATAGTGTTGCTTCAACTTTGACTAGTAAGGACACAGAACATACAAAGATAAGATTGGATAGGTTTAAGTAACATAGATTAAACACTAGGTCAAAGGAGCTAAAAATGGAATTGGAGAAATATTTATTTGAGCCGATGGATGATGAGGGTTTCGATGATATTGAGTTTAATGTTCTCATGTGGTGGAAACTCAATTAGTTTAAGTTTCCTGTACTTGCCATTATTGCTTGTGATGTATTGGCTGTTTCCGTATCAACAATTGCTTCAGAATTTGCTTCTAGTATTAGTGGATGTGTGCTTGCTTCATATAAGAGTTTGTTGACTCCTAAGGTTGTGCAAGCACTTATTTATGCTTAAGATTGGTTATGCGGATTGGTACGTGATGGTTTAGATTTAATTAATTGGCTTAAACTTACAGAGCTTTTGAAATTAATGTTTATTTATTATATAAAGATTAATATTTATTTATTACATGGAGATTAATATTATTAGCCATTTAAAAGAAATAAATGGACTCAAAGAGCTACATATATCTTTAGAAATAAATGAACTTAAAAGTAGTCATTTACAAAAGGTTGCATACAAAAGCCCAAGCCATACATAAAATATTCCAAGCCCAAACCCAACTATTAGCCAGCTTAAAACAATTTAGGCCCAGTAGGAAAAAATTGACCAAACCAAGGTTGATTTCGGTTGGATCAACTCGACCTTTTGCTCGATTCGATTCAGTCGGTTAGAGAATAACTTCTTTTGGTCGATTTTGCTCAAAACTGAATTGAGAACTAACCAAACTGAATTGTGTTCACCCTTACTTTTAAAAAAAAAATAATAACTCCGTGACAAGTGGTATTAAAGCAAACTTAACTTTAACCCGATTCCACGCAAGCACCTCAAAGGGGAAGGGGGGGGGGGGGCAAGTAGGATGGCTAATGATGACGAGCGTGTCGTTGGAAATAGTGGGTGAGGATGTCACGCCTAGCATTTCAGGAAAGAAATAGGTAAGGTGCTTTCAAAAATCCCACATTGGAATGGTAGGAGAGACTTAGGTGACTTATAAGTAGTGACGTTAAACACTTCATTAGGTTAGCTTTTTGGAGAGAGGATAATGATCTCGTAATATTTCTATTTAGGGTTTTTTCTTAAAGATATTTATGGGTGAATATTGGCTTGGTCCAACGGTGTCGATAGGGGTTTAGCTCGAAAGCCCAAACTCAAGAGCAACAACTAGTTTTGGTTGTTTTTAAAGTAGACTTAATGACCAATCTCCATTTTTTAGCTTTTTTGTTTGGTTTGTCCATTTTTTATAATTTTTTTTATTTTTTTATTTTTTTCATTTTTGACTTTTGAATTTTTTAATTTTTTTTAATTTTTTTAATTTTTTATATTTTTAGATTAATTCTATTTATATTTATTATTAATGTTACTATTTAAAAAAATAAGTGTGTATATGTACATCTAGGATATAGCCATATAGGTAATAGGAGACAACTGAATCACATATGATTATGAATGAGTCCAAGTTTTATTATTATTACATTGAGTCTGAATAGGTTATTAGTCACTTAACTCATCTCAACTATAATATATTTTTGCATTTTCATTTCTTTCCCTCTTTTCATTTTTTTTCCTTTGAAAGGTTAGATAAAGTGAGGCATTGAAATTTATGATATTTACATTCAAATTTTGAATATGAAGAGTGAGCAGCATTTTTGTTTTTTTCTTTGGTAAAATACTCTTACCTCTTTAAGTTTTAATCAAAATTACATAAAGGTTTATTAGTTTTTAAAATGAATGCTTTGCCCAAAAAAATATTTTTTGCTGAATATTTAGGTCCAGCCCTTAGTCCATTGTTAATGTTTCTATCAGCTGGACAACATGACAAGGATAAAAAGATAACTTTACTCTTAATTAATTTTTAAAATTACTATTATATAATTTTATTAATTAACAAAAAACTCCCAAGGAGCACCGGAGCTCCCCTCCCTTGGGAGCACTGATATGGTGCTCCCCTCCTTTGGGTGCTTCTTTTTTTTTAAAAAAAAAATAATAATAATTTTTAAAATTAATAAAAAAAGAAAAGATATATTTATTTTTTTTAATTTTTATTAATGGTGTTTACATTTTTGAAATAGAATATTCATTTCACAACCTAATCCACCCAGTGAGAGTATTTCACTTTTTTTTTTTTATTTTTTAAAAATGCATTAAATCTTCAAAGAGCAACTAGCATTAAATCATTCTTCGAGGGCATTTTCTTGCACCATTTTCCAAAGTCAAGTAAGGATTGGAGAAAATCTCCCATCCTATTTGTAATTGACATGATCAATCATGAATTCATAACAAAATTATGCCTTTTATATCGTCAATAGCATTGGTCCTATTTGTTGGACTCAAAAAAAAAAAAAAGAAGAAGAAGAGACAGCCGTAAGAAAGCTATGCAACTTATATTCTACAAAAAAAAGAAAAACAAAAATTATACTATCATTTTTTGATAGCTTATGTCAATTAAAGACGGAGTTCGGCAAAATAATACTATGTTCTTAGAGAGTAAACAAAAACGAACAGAATTTTATGCATTTGGAGTCAAAACTCCCTTTAAGGTACGGTTTTTGAATTTTGTCAAAAGAAAAAGAAGCAGTAAGAGAGGAACAAAAATTCATCTGCCCTGTTTATACCCCTTCCCTGCTCCATGTATGAAAAAAATGTTGCCATGCCTAAATTGACATTCATAGACATGAGCCTTAACTACCACACGTGATTGATCGTCTTAAAACTAATTAATCGGTATTAGTGATAAAGTTCCCTTTCGTTATTAATAAGTTTGATGAAACTAGCCCATTAATCACTCAACCACAACTACTTCTGATATGCCCATTAATCACTCCGAGGTTTTTGGTCAAATAAGTTAATAGTCAGTCCCCTAGATTACTTCAACATTATTTCCTTCTTCAAGCCATTAATTTTGTAACAGTAAATTAATTAGGATGCTATCTTCTCATTTCACAAAATATAATCACCAGTTTTTAAATTTCAATTTTGTTGAATCATATAATCTCACCTAAAACCAATTGACATAGTATTTAAAAAATTTATTAAGTTATTTAAAAAAATTTAAATAAATAATTATTTTTTATCACATTTAATTAAATTTTTATACTTTTATTTTGAGTTAAATAAATTTTTATTTTGAACCAAATAAACTCTTATAACTAATGATTGACTTAATCAAAATGATTTTTATCGTTCTATATCACATGACGTTAACGTGACATATTGACATGTCATAATAAATGACTACATAGTATGTTGATGTGACATGATTACATAACCATACGATAATTTTTACCCTTTACATCAATATCATATCAGTATTACATAGATATTAAATGATAAATGATAATTTAATTAATTATTAATAATAAAAATTTATTTGATACAAAATCAAAAGTTTTTTCAAGCATTACACCAAATCAATTAATCTAAGAAAAATGATGAAAAATGTCGCAAAATCAATTTGAGCAAATCAAAGGCAAGAACAACGAAATTGATTAGTGGGAAATTTTTTTTTATACTAAATGAAATTTATGTGCTTAAAATACTTCAAATTTAAACTTCATGAGATTCTTTTTATGGTCACCCTAATAATTTCTAATTCCCAAAATAGAAAACGCCAAGTTGCTAAGACACTACTCTAAATTGAATTGAATTAGAGGAATTATTCTTATCCCCCTCTGGGCTGGAAGTTAGCTAATGGACCATTCAAATTTCCATGATGGTAGAAATTTGTTAGTGTATTTGTTAGACTAGAGTCCAATGGCTTCGGTCTGGATAAGAAAAGGAAAGAGGTGATTAGGACACAATATTAATAAAGTAAAAAGGAGCTGGGTCTTTGCAACATTTTCAATGCCTAATTCCCACTAATTCTTATCTTATGATTGCTGACAACCCTTTTTTGATTCATTTCCCATTGTATTCTTCAAAGGGTTAATTTGACTATACAAGCAAGAAAAAAGAATTAAGCCTACCCAAGTACAAATGTATTTCTCCAGTGTATAAATCATATTTTTCATTAAAAATAGAAAGATTAAAAAAAAGAAAGAAAGATGGGTATGTGTGATACTACAAATCTGATGAAAGAGTACAAGAAAACCACCGAATTTTCTTGGTAAATCAGGCTTTTTTTTCTTTCTCGAGCGAAATAGAGAGGAAAAAGAAATCACTGTTTCAGAGTTGACCAATTCTCGTCTTCCGTACTTGGACGCGTTGCGGCCACCAAGATGTAAGCAATTTCTGGAGGAGTTATCCGTCTTTTTATCTACACACGCGTTTTGACAAAAATGAAAAAGGCTAAGCTTACACGGCGAGAGAGGGTTGGTTTGATTAGCAAAAGGCTTAGAAAATGCTTACGAATTTTATTTTAATCTTTTATGATAATAATAAAAACCTATTAACAAAACAACAAAATAATATACCGTCTGACGCTATCATAATAGGCAATAAAGCATGATGATTATGTGTGTCGATTGTACCATTTTCCCATAATCAGCACCGTACAATTGTCCTCATTGTCGATGAATTTCCACCTGGCCTTGAAGACTGCTCTTTTCACATTCTGTCAGAGAAAGGAGCAAAGCTAACATCATTGACAATGTCAAAATGATGCAAAAATTGTATGAAAAATGCTATCTATTTTCAGAGGTGGAACTAGAACATTTTTAAAGAGGTCAAATAGAATAAGATATTAAATAGTTAAAGAAAATTTTATATATAATTTTATTTTTATTCATTTAAAATATTAAATAAAATTTATAAAATATTGAATATATAAAAACATACACATGAACTATAATGATGATGTCATGTATATAAATATATATAAATATAATTGAACAGAACTATGAAAGGGATCCCTTTCACTTTTTGTAAGCAAGAATGGAAGAGAAAATAATTTTTAAATTCAAATAAATTGACTTTTTATTTTGTGTGTTTTACACGAAATAGTTAACTTCCATAGGAAGCTCTCTTTTTATTTTTTATTTATCTCTTAAATTATTAATTAATATATTAAGTTATCGAGTTGAATTATTGAGATATAATATATTATGATAGGTTATTGGGTTAGACTATTAAGATATAATATATTATTATAAAGTTAAATTTATATTAAAATTTAGTGAGTTTGAGTTAGGAGACTTATTTTTTTTAAAACAAAATTTGATAGGCTTAATATATTAAGTTAAAATTTATTTGATGGGTTTAACTAGCAATATGCTGAACATAATGATTTTAATTTCATTAAATGATTTGAGGAATAAAAAAAATTATTAAATAAAAAAATTATTCTGAAGATCATTAAAAATATATATAATATATAAAATTATATTGAAAGAAATAAAATCATTTCGTTTTGTCAATTTGTATGCATATTCTTGTTATTTAAAGTTTGCACCATACATACCAGAATGTGTTTGTTATTTTGAATAAAAAATAATATATTAACGAAATTTTAAATAATAGTACAATATTGTAATTTATATTTGAGAATTATATAATAATTTATTAATTTTTAAAAATTAAAATTATAAAAAATAAATTCACATAATAAAAAAAAAAGATACATGGTAAGTAAAAGATAGAATCATATATGACATAATAATAATAATAATAAAAAAATACCCTTACCCCATAAGTTTTGATAGAAATTATATGAAAGTTTATTAGTTTTCGAAATAAACATTTAGTCTCGAGAGTACAAACATCATAAATAGAAATTATAAAAAAATTAAAATATTCTTTTTTTCTTTATTAAAATAAAAAATTATAATTATATTTTTTTTAAAAAATAAAAAATAGGTCAAGAAAGGGGAACATTGGCTAGTGCTCTCTAGAGGAGGGAAGCATCGGTGCGATTTTAAGGAGCCCCAGATTGGTCTCTCTGGGGGAGCTCTAGTGATGGGAATTTTTTTTAATTAATTAAAAAAAGAAATAATAAAATTATTTTTTATTATTGTCATGTCAACAAGTTGATAAAAATATTAACAGTTAACTAACGGATGAATCAAAGTGTCTAGCAAAAATTATTATTTTTGCGTTGAGTGTTCATTTTGAAAACTAATGGATATCGGTGTAATTTCGATCAAAATTTATGAGGTAAGATGATTTTATTTTTTAAAAAAAATATGATTGATGGTTCATAGAAATTTGTGAAAGAAAATCTATAAAAATTTAAAATATACGAGTAAATAGAATACAAATAAAAAAATAACTAAACAAAAATAAAGTATAAATTGAAAAAGAATAAAAAAATTTTAAAATTAAGTCAGACATATGGAATTATTTTATTATTTTTTATTTATATTAATTATTAAATAAAAAATTATTTTGAAGATCATTAAGAGAATTTATAAAAAAATTTAAAAATTTTAAATAATATGAAAAAAAATTTTAAGAATTTTAATCCTTGTCTATATAAAACTATTGAAATAAAGACATAGTAGAATAAAAGAGTGAAATTTGGTGTATTGGATATGTATAGGATGAGATGAATATTAAGAAATTGACTTGGAATAAGATGTGAAGGTTTAATTTGCAGAAACTGAAGTCAATGTAATTCAATTCTAACATATAAAAAGGTTTTAACATGATGGGGTTCTCTTTTATAATTCAATAGGACAGTGTAGATATTTGAAATTTGTTACACGGTGAGGATTGAATGATTAGAGAACCAAGGATGGTGCTATTGGACCACACCGTGGGGGGAGAGCATGACATAATTCTGTCAAACAGCTTCTCCCGGTCAGACAAGTTGGTATAAACATGCAGACTAAGACAAACGCAAAAGAAAGAAAGCAGGAAACTGCTGAGAGATAGAAAAGTCTTGTGATAAACTGAGGAAGTTTCTGTCTTGAGAAAGAAAAAACGTTTGAGGTGAGTTTCCCACTACCTTTCTTTTATCCATGCCTTTACTTTAGATTCCTGAAGATTGGATTTTCAATTGTCTGTCTGGTCGTTTTGTTATTGCAACTGGGGTCATGGAATATTGATCTGTTCAGATTCTTCTATATGGAAGCTAAAAATCCTTGCAACTTACCATTAAAGTATACTATAATTATTTCCCTATCTGGGTGTTGTCTGTTTTATTTATTTATTTATTGTTTATTTGTTTATTCTTTTTTCTTACAAGTTTGGTTTTGTTTCTACTTCTTTGTTGGGGTTTGTTATGTGGTTTGCTGCTTTTCAATCATACCTAACCTCATAATCTAAAGTTTTCTTCTCTAATATAAAGTTTATAACAATAAAGGAGGTATATTTGCTTTTGGGTTGGTATTTAATTGCTTGAATACAAGGTCAAACCCGTTGTTTTCTTCTCCCTTCAAACACAATTCTGAGTCTCATCTTTATCTCCGGATATCTGCTCAATTGCAGGATTTGACCGTAGAAATTATGATCTTTGCTGTTTCCTCTTGAGGTCTTTCTCATGTATCAGGTACAGGGGAAAGCCTTGTAGTTTTGATCTTCATTTCATTTTCGTTTTCTTCCTTTTCAATTTTAGATGATGTTTAAGCCTTGCAGTGATGCGAGTAACTTGTTTTCAATTGTTCAAGTACGAGGATCGTAATCTCAGAATTGAATGTTTAGCTGTCTCCTGCATGTTGCCTATTGTTCTTATCTTGCCTACTGTGATAAGAAACAGTCTTTTCGTTTTCCTTCAAAATCAGATTTTCTCGAAACCTGGAATTTGGTCCCTGTCAGCAACTATTTGGTAGACTTGTTTGCTAATATCATTTTTGGTTATGTTCCTCTTGGGATATATGATTGTACGGAAGAAAGTGTTCTTTGCTAAGGGATCTCTACTGAAGCACTGCTAATTGCGTTCTGTAGGTGATCTACCTTCTCTGTTATGTATATGTTAATGATGACACCAAATACCTTCTCTGTTATGTATATGTTAATGATGACACCAAATCGTGGGAAAAATATTCTCTTAATTAGTTATCTCAGTCTATGGCGTCTTTGTTAAGATGTTTCTGGTACTTGAATGCAGAAATTACATTGTTAGATATAATTACAATGAGAAAAGAAAACCCCCAACATAAGTTGAATTTCTGGGCTCTTTCACCTTCCCCGACTTCTGCTTTGTTGACCAGTGTCTATGCTTGATAACTGGGAAAAGTAGAATGGTTCCGACATAATTGGTTGGACCATATTGCTTTACCTTTAACCATCCCCACTTGTGATCTTCTGGATCGAACTTCAACTATAGGATGATCAGAGATAAACAGTATACTATAGCTGCAAGGTGCCTTCCTTTTTTCTTTCAAAAAGTAATAGGTGATGCGGTCCATTTCTTACATAGACCAGCTTTTTTTCCAGGCAACCTGTCTTACCTTACTGCCCAAGTGCCCATGGTGATTCAGTTAGTTCAGATTAAGATTATCTTCTGTTAGTCATAAGCTATTTAAGTTCATAACCAGTTTTTCTTTAAGGGGCATTCTTTCATTTCATGTCTTACACCAATGTGCCTATTAGGTTCTTACCACTAAGAATCTGCGATAAACAACTGTTTAACTTCTATTTACAATTTGTTACACAGGATTCATTTTATAATACGACCATCCAGAGAGTTGAAACCATGTCTTTAGTAAGGTCTGCAGAACCAGCTACTGCAGCGTATAGAAATACCAAGCTCTATTCACTACAGGGCAGTGACAGTTCTGGCTTGTCTGCTCAAATGTTTGGCTCTCATAAGCATAAGCCCGTATACATTACTGATTCTTACAGCAGCGAGAGCTATGAGAAGTACTTCCTTGACTCTCCTACAGAAGAGCTTATACAACCATCTAGTTCTGGCATTTCGGGAAGTTCATTTCGCCCAAAAGATGTCTCTTCTTTTCAGCTACGAGGTAGTTCAGTTTTCTCCGTAATTGATCAAAAACCATTAAACTCTTCTAATTTATTAATTTGGTGCCCTGATAACTATCAATCCAATATTTTTTATCAGATTACTTGGAAATCCAAAGCCCAGAAACATTAGACTCTGATACAGATAAGATGAAACTGAAGCTTCAAGAACTGGAGAGAGCTCTGCTTGCTGATAACGATGTTGATGAAGATGATGACATGTTTGGCACTGGTATAAGCATGGAAATAGATGGTGAATGGTCTGATCCTATCAGGACAGAATCGCTCCATGACTCACCCAAGGAATCGTCATCCTCAGATTCTAATCTCAGTAGCTTCAGCAGCAACAAAGAGGTATCACATGTTTCATCTCGATCTCCTAAGCAAATGCTTATCGAGTGTGCTGCTGTACTCTCAGAAGGCAACATCGAAGAAGCTTCAGCCATAATAAATGATCTTCGCCAGAAGGTCTCAATTCAAGGAGATCCTCCTCAGAGAATTGCGGCCTACATGGTTGAAGGTCTTGTAGCTCGCATGGCTGAATCTGGAAAATATCTTTATAAAGCTTTAAGATGCAAAGAGCCCCCTTCTTCTGATAGGCTTGCAGCCATGCAAATCCTCTTTGAGGTGTGCCCTTGTTTTAAATTTGGATTTATGGCAGCAAATGGTGCAATTATAGAGGCATTTAAAGATGAAAAGAGGGTACATATAATAGATTTTGACATAAGTCAAGGTAGTCAATATATTACACTGATTCAAACAATTGCTAAGCGGCCTGGTAAGCCACCTCACTTGAGGTTAACTGGTGTTGATGACCCTGAGTCAGTACAACGTCTTAATGGAGGTCTTGCAATTGTTGGGCTAAGACTTGAGAAGCTAGCAGAAGCACTTGATGTGCCATTTGAGTTTCAAGCGGTTGCCTCAAGGACTTCACTTGTTACTCCATCTATGCTGGATTGCCGGCCAGGTGAAGCACTTATAGTGAACTTTGCATTTCAACTCCACCACATGCCCGATGAGAGTGTTTCAACCATAAATCAGCGAGACCAGCTTCTGCGGATGGTTAAGAGCTTGAATCCAAAACTTGTTACTGTCGTTGAGCAAGATGTGAACACAAACACATCACCTTTTTTCCCAAGGTTCGTGGAAGCCTATAGTTACTACTCTGCTGTCTTTGAGTCTCTGGATGCGACACTTCCAAGGGAGAGTCAGGACAGGATGAATGTTGAAAGGCAGTGCCTGGCGCGGGATATAGTGAACATTGTTGCATGTGAGGGAGAGGAAAGAATAGAGCGATATGAGGTTGCAGGAAAGTGGAGGGCAAGGATGATGATGGCTGGCTTCACTTCTTGTCCAATGAGTCCAAATGTGATTGATATGATTCGGAAGCTTATCAGGGAGTATTGTGACAGGTACAAGCTGAAAGAGGATTTAGGTGCACTTCATTTTGGTTGGGAAGACAAAAGCTTGATTGTTGCTTCAGCTTGGAGGTAGAATAATGAGGTTAATGTTACCTTTCCGGTATCTGGCTTTAATTCAGTTATGTGTGGTCATTGTAACTATAGTTTTGCGTGGGATCCAGATGCACACTAATGGAAAAAGACTTTTCGTGTTTGTTTAAGCTAATGTAAAATCTAAGGTATGAGTAGGGGACTGCTAATTATCTAACTTTTTTCTTAATATTATATGTTTGCCTTTGCTTTACATATTTGAAATATTTCTTTTCGAGCTCAACAAATTGTTAATTAAGTGTCAATGCGTTGCACTTGAACCCTCTGCATTTAGTAAGTAAATGCCTGGCCCTAAACTCTCAAGGTTAGGAGCCCACTTCTTTTTCTTTATAATGTTTGCTTTATATATGTTCAACCAAACTTGAAATAACTTAGAATCTAATTTGATTTGATTTTATCAGAATCAATAATTCGTATCCAAAAGATACCTTGTGAGTAAAAGTTGGTAAATTCTTATACTATTTATTTAAAGCCAAAGACAGTAGTTAATTTTGAAACTTGAGAAGAAAATGCTGCAAGAGGCCTTGAATATTCAATTTCTAGCCAATTTTTTCTAAAGCCAAATCAAAACGTATTAAAACAAACCCTGAATTCAAAATGTTATTTACAAATATTTTGTTGTTGATGCTTCAAGAGACCATTAATTTTCAGCAAGTCTCCAATGCATAAAAAAAGTGAAACAAGGAAAATAAAAATAAAATATTGCACTGCACCCTTGATAAACACTAGCACTATAGAAGTTTCATCATAAATTATAAAATTTTCCCAGCATCCAAAGAATAAGAATAACCTTTACCATTTTTCTTTTGTCATCGGAAGGACGGGATACCAGCATCCAAGGAATAATTGTCATTGTAAAAATTGCAGTATCCTGAAAATTTACATGAGCATTCCTCTTTTCTCTTCAAAAATGCAAGACACCTTAACAGTGGTACACCTAATGCTTCATGCCAACAAAACACAAAGCTACTTCAGCTTGGGCCTGCAGCTCTTCTAAGACCTTTACAAGTTTCTCACGGGAAACCGTTGTTTCACTTTGCTCTGTAAGCATTTTCCTCAATCTTCATCCATGCACATGAAAAAACAAGGAAAGATTGTGTTATAATAAAATATGCAATAGGAATTAGAGGAGGAAAAAGAAAAAGTGTTTGACATGGAAGGAACTCATAATTATCCCTGAGCTTTACACATAATTGCCCCAATATGCTCAATCAATAACGATGCAAATATGGTAACTAAAAAGTTGCCAGCAAATGAAGCTGGCTCTAGCATATACAACAAAAGCCATGAGCTCTAACATCCACCTATCAGAACATGGTGTCACAACTTCCCATATTTACCTGCCTAGCTATTGAGCTGTTTTACTTAAATTCAGCATTACTCAGACTCTTAATTTTTGCTGATGTATCCTTCTCACTTCGCAGACATTTCGGACACTTCAAGTGAGGGCATAACCACCACATACAAGTAAAGAGTATGACTGTCCAAATATAAAGAACTCACAAAAAATTGAATGAACTGTATCAGAAACATACTCATGCCCCATACTTGTACTTTACTCCAAGCAAGATATGGTAATTTCATTTCAGTTAAGAGACAAACAAATAAACATGGCATACTATGAGTGACAGGTAGAGAAACCCTACCTATGAACAATGGCTATGTCCCCATGTCCTGTGCAAATTATAAACATGGAGTTAGTTGGTAATGCAGTGTGGAGACTATGAACCCTAGCATTAATGCGAGTTAAAATTTCCTTCAGCTCAGTTGAAACATTGTTTTTGATTCCTTTCCAATTGGCAGGTTTCTGATCACATGTAACCAACGATATCATTTCTGCAAGTTTTCCATTCAACTTTACATCATCCTCAGCTTGTTTTCTGAAATAGGAATTCAATTCTGAAAAGTGGGTCCAGACAAAGTGTACATGATCATTCTTGACCTACCACAACAAATAAATGCAAGAAGTTGTAAGCAAGCCAGTATAGAAGGTAAATCTCTAAAATGAATGATGCAGTCTACCTCTTTTCTAGCCTTTAAAAGAGCTTCATCATCGGAGCACACTGGAATCACATGGGATGACTCAGAAGCATATCGCTTCACTATGGAAATATCATCAATGAAAGATGAAGTCTTGCCACACTCACCCAAAAGAGTAAGGAGCTTTCTGCGCATAAATGACGGTGGCGAACCAAAATCAGGTCCTAAAACGAGAAGCAAAGACATACGTAAAAATTTAAATATAAATTTCCAAATGAAGAAACAAAACTACACATATTTCATATGATACATCTCCTAGACTGTAAGGTATATTTGAGTTTCTAGATGTAAAAGACTAGAATCAATGTACAATTTTCTTGATGCCACATCCATAAGACTCTAGCTAAATCTCAAAATTTATCTACTGATGATTAAATGTGAACACGTAGGAAAGAATCACTTACCATTTCTAATCTTTAACAGAGCCAGTTCCATAGCAGCTCTTGCATCTTCAATACTATCATGTCCATTCCCCGATTGCTGTATCTCGCTAGAAAGAAATCTCTTGGCAAGAACTCGAAGAGCAGTTTTGTAAGATCCACCACGAGGGTGTTTGTATAATACAGAGGTATCAATTACCAAATCATGAGAAATCTTCAAAGCTAATAAGTCATTTTCCAAGGAGTGCCCAATTAGGATGGTATCTTTGTAAACCAGCTTTAGAAAATCTTCCTGAAGATGGGAAGCAACTGTAAATAGTTCATATAAGACTATTGTTTAATGGGAAATCATATGAGAATAGTGAAGTAAAATATACTGTCATTGATTGGTGACAGTAAACAAAGGGTAATGAACCTGAACATCTTGAAGACTTGTAGTCACTTCACTCAGTATCTCGTATGTGATTCCGCTATACCTGCTTAAGCAATAAAGACCATTATCAAATGAACTAATGATTGGGAATAACAAAGTGTTGTGTCTGTGTGTAGAGAGAGAGAGAGAGAGAGAGAGATCTCAGAGGTGGATGACCAGAGATACCAAATCTGTCAATACAGATTTGAACAAACACTTTGGCACATGGGAATTGAATTGGGAAAAATTTTCAGAAAAGAAACTTCAGAATAAGCTGATCAACCATTTCTATGCCAGTCACATAACATTAAAGAGAAAGTAGACGAAAGGAAAGATGATCTTTATGTATCTGGAAAAAAAAAATACCTACACTTCAACCCCTTTTTCAGGATTACAGCTTCTCAGCTATGACTGCACTGCAGTTAAAAAAAATGAAAAATTCCACTAGGGCCTAACTACATTCCAAATAACATTTACCTTGTGTTGTAATCAGTGATAGGGTTGGATGGTTTAACCAATTTATCTAGTACAACCTGTCAAAAAATTGCATCACAGGATTAGTGGAGCAAATAATCAGGTAGTTAGACATAATCAATTTTACAAGTACAACATCCCATTAAAGAATTTATTTACCTAGGATAAGGATAAACCTAATAATGTTCTAAATTCTAGGATCAAGATAGAAGCATAAAAATTTGAACCAACAACATGATGCAGCAACAAGAAAGATGATTTACTCTATTTTTTTCTGCCCTTTTTACGGCGATGAGTAAAAAATTGTAAAAATAGTTCTTTGAAAAGACATATAAGGTGTGAGCTTTATTTTGATGCATTAAATGTCAAGTATAGGCCACTAGCAAAATTATCTGAATGAAATTAAAATAAATTAAATCTACAAACATAACATGCATATAATAAGACTGTAATATGATAAAATAGTTACTGTAAACTGAAATGGTAAACAAAAAGAAAAATGAAAAAAAAAAAGAAAGAGAAAAGAATTAGTTTAACATGCCTGTCCTTTAATATCAACCAGGGTCACTCGTGTAAGCTCGAAACCCTCACTTGTTATACACTAGCACATGAAAGCAAGAGAAAATGAGAAGAAATATACAAGCCCATGATGAGGTAAGCATACAAATTAACTACATATATGCAAGAAAATTTAAAAGCATGCCCCAAAGCAAAGAAGCAAAATCTTTGCAGAGTAAATGAGAAACTTTTTTCTCAAACAAGCCTATTGGTAGAGAACATGATGCAAGAATATATAGACTACGTCCAAACCACAGGTGGGACTGGAGATAGATCAGCCTACCAAGCCAATTACATGGCAATTCTAGAAGGCAAAGCACTAACGCTTGTATGTTCAATCTTCTCACCAACTAAAACAGTAACAAATTTGCGGAAAGCAGAAAAGAGAAAGCAGAAAAACTAACATAGAGCATGAATAGAAGCTACCAGAGAAGGCTCTATCTCAAGCAAAACCTTCAAACCAGTGGACTACTCATAACCAAAAATTAATGCCCTGATCTAATTTTATATTTTTATACATTATTTGGACTTTATTTTAATTCAAACAATGAGGTCATCCACACTGCTAGAGACACAAAATGAAAGGAGAGCAATAAGTCCGGTGCCGATTTGTACCACCTTGAAAGCCAACATTGTAAAAACCATCAACTAACTTTACTCATTGACTTGGCTTGAATTTTGTTATCCGGTGACAAAAAAAAAAAAACACAATTGTTTACAATGAACTGGTTAAGTAAAGGACTACTGTGTCAGCCAATGTGAAATAAAAATGCTATTACAGACTTTTTTCTTTTAAAAAGTTAGCATGGCCTAAAAATGAAAAGTGAAAAATAATTATCACATGTTCAATGAAGAGAAACAAAGCAAGGAAGATTTTGGTAGAGACTAGCTCTTGCAAGAAAGGTACACTACTAACTTTAACTTATTCAGAGGAAAGCAACATTTTGTCACTTTACAGTCTTCAAACTTATAATTCACATGATTTTATCACATTCATCAATAAACAGCAAAAATGTCATTATTTTCATTCATAACTGACTTGTAGGTAGGATTTACCATTTCACAGTCAAGTGCCAATATTTTATAAGGAGAGGATCCAGCAGGAGCAGGAAGAGTAGAAACAAAACCTGCATGGAACAAATCCAATAATAAACCAAGGACATTTGAACAATGAAGAAACAAGACCAATATGCAAACAAAATTTTATGTGAAAATCAGAGAAGAACATTATTCTGACCTGGTTTATTAAGGCAATATCCATTGTCTTCTAGTTCCTTTGCTGTGAGTGTGTAATATGTAATGGGGAAAGGAAGATCTTTCAAGAGTTCTGTGGAGTCCATTTCAGAGATGGATCTTTCTGCATAAAGATGTCATTTTATTATCAAGAAATTATATGTTGGTAGAGATCCCCAAATAAGTTAGAATATTATTACACATAACATTTGGGATGTTCTGATGCTGAAAACAATGAAAAAGGTTTTGTCAAGAGGCAGACTACACTTTGCAACATCATAGCAATTGTCTCATCCTTTACCTAAAACTCTTTTAACAATCAAAGACATAACAAAAGTTAAATTTTTATGATGATGTGTGAGATATTATTATGATAAAAATGCAAAAATTTATAAAGAACCATGTGTAAGAAACTGGCACCAGAAAGTTTTAGCTATTCTATAGCTGAATAGAATTGTCCATGAATTTACACATCTAGTTATTTGATTTGTTTTCTTCTTGCAGAAAAGTTATCTGTCAATTTTTTTAAATGATTCGTGATTTTATACATCAACTGATGAGATGGCATTTTGAGTATAGGTGCAGCCAAACTACTGATTGATTGTCACCAAATAAGAGGATTACTGCCCAACCTAGAGTGAGCAGTAAAGAACTGAAACACCACTATCAACAAGCGAGGAACAGCTTGTTAGGACACCCTGATGAATACATGGGCTCATAGTGCCCCAGGCTTAGATTTTCTACTCACACAAGTTGGACTAGCACTGTTCTAGTGAAAACCTATTAACCATGTAGAGCACCTGATTCCACATATAAATAAGAAATTCATGCAAGCATAGAAGTGGACTGCACAAAGATAGGTGGTCAACCTTGTTCAGCAGACTGGCTTGTGTCCCTCACTGGATCAATTAGGTTTCTCTTTCTCTTCACCTTGCACGTTAGCAGTGCATCTATTGTCTGCATCCCATCTGATACACAGCTATAATGAACAACAGAAATCATAAGTATAACACATTGCAAATGGCACTAAACCTATCCTAATAGAAAACAAATTGGAAACAAAATCATTACCAACCTAAGAGCTAAAAGTGCCCTTGGATTGCCACAACTCTTTTTAAAACCAGAAAGTGTCTTGGATTGCGCTAAGTACAAAGCTGCATCCAGGCCAGGGACATAAAGCATGACAACTTTTGGAATCAGTGGCTTATTCTGCAAAACATATAAAACCCCATTTTTTATAACCTTCAGTAATGAAGCTTTTTGTTCCACACGTCCATCAGGAAACCAAGTAAATCGTAATAAATAACTTTATATTCTTTACCTTAATAAAAATCCAGGAAGGCATGAATCCTTCAGCAAGAACCCAGGTAACAAGTCCTTGAACGTCCTGGTATCAAAAGAAAAATACCCAGATATTAACTATGTTTATTACATTGTCAGTAGTTTGATTGATTGCAAAAGATTAAAAGGAGCATACAGAAGCTTACTTGCAAATTCAAAGTAGAGTTAGTTTCAGGAGTCTTGAAAACAATTTCTGCTTTTGCCTGCAAAGGGTAGGCTTTAGGGTTCATTTATTTCTCCTCTATATTAAGAAAAAACCCCCCAATAAATTAAATACAGAAAACTTGAAAGCAAGAGAAAAAGAGAGTACTTGAGGTCCATAAACATCATAGAAATTAGAGCTCTCATTATTTTCCTCCTCTGAGCTTGCTGCCCCTTCACTCTTTTCCTTTAAAGATGCCATCTTTAAAAAGAACTCCAATTCCGTCTCTGAATTTTTTATGGGAACCCAAAAAACAAAAAGGAATTTCGCCTAGGAGAGAAAGAGAGAACCAAGAAAAGTTTGGGCAATTCGGCAGAAAAGAACTGGAGAAGTAGTCTGAAATATACTAAGTTATGGCACTGGGCTGAACCGGGTTTGATGACCAGCCGTTCTAAGGTACGAAAACGGTGCGTTTTCAGCTCTTTAAGTAAAACCTGGAATATGTGGGGGCGAAGGCACGAGTAAAAGAAGCGGCGAGACAAAAATGTCGAAAACGCTGGTGCAGCCGATAGGGCAAAAGCGGCTGACGAACGTCGCCGTCGTGCGTTTGAAGAAACACGGCTTGCGATTCGAGATCGCCTGCTACAAAAACAAAGTCCTCTCCTGGCGTTCCCGCGTGTAAGTTAACGAACTTCTTTATATAATTTCTTTAAAATTTTAAAGTTTTTCCTGAAATTAATTAATTTATGGAAAAAAAAATCCGCCAAACAGAGAGAAGGATTTGGACGAAGTGTTACAGTCCCACACAGTTTACTCAAACGTTTCGAAAGGAGTACTTGCTAAGACCAAAGATTTGGTTGCTGCTTTTGGGACTGATGATCAGACTAACATTTGTTTAGAGGTAATTCAATTTTCAATTTCAAAGGTAATTTTGCATTTCTTTTGGAAATGCCTTTTATTTTTTGGATTGGATTTTTCTTTTTTCTTTTTTTTTTTTAGATTTTGGAGAAAGGGGAGCTACAAATTGCTGGGAAGGAAAGGGAATCTCAATTTTCTAGTCAGTTTCGGGATATCGCAACGATTGTTATGCAAAAGACTATCAACCCTGAAACTCAACGCCCTTATACTATTAGTATGATTGAGAGACTAATGCACGAAATTCATTTTTCTGTTGATCCCCATAGTAGCTCCAAGAAGCAGGTCTTTTTCTTCCTTTTTATATATATATATATATATATATATATATTTTGCCTTTTCTCGTTAAAGTATTTAGCTGTTTATTCTGCCAAAAGAACTGATGAGCCTTCTGATATGTAATGCAATTTTCATGTCATATTGAAACATGCATGTTTAATTTATCAAGCATTAACTGTGTTAAGTTTACTTTTCTTTGATTAAACGCAAATTTTCCAACATTTTGTCCATATTTAGATGAGTGAAGTGATGGCTGGTTTGCAATTAGTCATTTTGCAGCAGTATTATTATGTTGAAATTTGTGTATCTTTATGCTGGCTTTGTGTTGTCTTCGTGGCTTAAGGCTTTATATTTTGCAGGCACTAGAGGTTATTCGTGAGCTTCAGAAGAACTTCCCTATAAAACGGTCTCCCATGAGATTACGAATCACTGTTCCTGGACAAAATTTTCATTCTCTGTCTGAGAAGCTCGATGAATGGAGTGCTACCGTTGTTTCAAAAGATGAGTCTGGAAGTCAGCTATCAATTGTAAGTCCTGAGTACTTGCTGCATCCTCAATTTCCATGGGGAGAAGCGTTTTGACTCTTCATTTAGTCATTTTATTTTTTTCTCATAACTCTAGTTTTAAGTCTACTGCAACTTTAGCATTACTTGCTGGAATATTGAATCTGCTTGCTTCACACGGTTAGTTCTTCAATCATCACTGTATGTGAGTTATGTGAATGTGCTAACTTAATCCATCAAAAAATGTTCTTCGGACTGCCAGCAAGATTCGCTTTGAAGCTGAAATTGTTGGCTAACCAGGAAGTCAGGAACCATTCTATGAGGATACTTGAATGGTGTTGCAATTTTTGTTTATTGAGGTTTTTGTAGATTGTAATAACTACACGTGTGAAGCAAAACAAGGGGAAGATGTATATCCATACATAAAGTGTAAACCTTGTCAAGTAGGTAGAAACTCGTGTCCTTTTATAGAATTTTAGTTCTCATGAATATAATGTCTTTTAATTGCTTCATGTCTTCTTGCACCAGTAACTTTCTCTTATTCCACTGGGCTTAAAACTCATCCACAACTTTTATGCTGGCAGTGGTGTATAAGTTTAGATGTGCACTTCGCTGATCAGTTTTATTGAGAAAGTTGTGGAATCATTATGGGCTACATATCTAAGAGATTTTTGTGATTACCATCCTGTAAATTTATGTGTCAACTACTTCTGTTTTGTTTACTGCTTTTTACATTTGAAACTACCCCAGCATACTTAAGGTTGCTGCACTATTAAATTAGCTTTGCTGAGTGACCAAGCTGTACAATTGGTGGTTGATATCTCTTGAACTGTGTCCTATCTTTTTCAAGTGCTCAAGCTTCCTGTTTGATCCTTGTGCAGATTTGTGAAATGGAACCAGGAATTTTTCGAGAATGTGATGCACTTGTGAGGAATTCACAGGGTAGATTGGAAATACTTGCAGTGTCTGTGCATGCTGAGGGGGATACCCAGGTCGATCATTATGATGATGAAGATATAGCGTCACATTTACCGAAGGAATCTGCTGATTCAGCACCATCAAATTTACCCCAGAAATCTATTGATTCGGTGCTCCAACTAAGTGAGAAAATGCAAAAACAGACCATCTCTTCAGGAAATGGGGATGCTGAGGGGGAGGTAAAGCAACACAAGTGCAGCACATGCAATCTGTTTGTAGGGGATTCCAAACAATACAGGGATCACTTTAAGAGTGAGTGGCACAAGCATAATTTGAAACGCAAAACCAGGCAACTCCCTCCTCTTACTGCAGAAGAGTGCTTAGCTGATATGGAAATGAGTGACTCAACATCCGATTTGCAGGATTATTCATTTTGACTTGTGGCTTAAAACTTATGTGGGCGCATATACCTTGTGTTTTTTTGTTTACACTTTTTAGCTGTGTCAATCATCTGGACAGGAACTCACCTGTAAAATTTACTCATGCAAAGTTTTAGTCAATTGTAGTGCAATGCGGTCAGAAAAGTCACCTGTCTCTGGACTTTGTGTATGTTGGTGCATTCTTAAATGATGTTGGTGGACTCCCTCGTTGCCTCTCTCACTTTAAAAGCAATGCCTTTTATTCTTCTATTTATGTCTGTATAGCGCTCATCTAAATCTCTTTTCTCTATAGGAAAAACCGTCTCTTATTGCGTTGTTTGCTTGATACGTTGGAATAGCTCTTCAAAGATTTCAATCTCTTAAAAGAGGACATCAATCCGAAAAATCTAGGTATCATCCAGGGTTTTACAGCAAACTCTAAACTGCGCTTTCGTTCAGTGGTCCCTTCTCCTATTTCATAAAAAGCTAAGTCAAGCAAAGTTATTCCCAAGTAGGGTTGTCTCAAGTGGAGTCCCCAAATGCTAGAACTTGACTCTTTTAGCTAATTCCAACAAGTAAACTATTTGAAGTCGATAATAACTCCAAAGTTATTATATCTCGAGTTGCATGAATTCCTGTTGGTAAAAATTAAGGCAAGATAAAGAAAGAAAGAATTAAAAAAGGAGATTCCATCAACAGACCCACCATCTCCTGAAATGTTCAAATAATCTAATCTACCAGACAAATTTACATCTTCAAAATTGACATTCTGGAACAATTGCCAAATTGAGCATGCTGATTTCCATCTCTGAGAACTTCTAAGATAGTCTCCTTTTAGTTGCTGCCTTATAGTCTGAAGTTTCTCAGAGATCTTGTTCAGTGGTCAAGACTGCACCCAGGATGAATTGCCAAAGCATCACTCGTTCTGTAGCCGTGTAATGCCTAAATCTTCTTCTTTTTCCTTTGCACATGAAATTTTCGCACAGCTTCAAGCTGTTTCGGTGATGATGACATGAGTGCACTTTATTTACATGCCAAGATGCTGAGGAATAGATTTCCATCCATAAACAAACTCGGGCAACAAACTGGGTGTACTTTCTATATTTGTTTCTGATATCTAGTTCATTTACAAATTTCACAAGTTCGTTTTTAGTGAGGGGTCTAAGAGGAGTGCTACGTTGATGGTGCTTTCCAAGGATCAGCTAATGAAGCTAACTAAAAAGTTGGTTGATAAGAAGAATGAAGATAGCTTCCACAAGCTGATTTACACTGTTCAACTGAGTTCGAACAAGGTGACTCAGGTATAGAAGTAATTGATATTTTTTTTTTGAATAGCAAAGGTATCAAGTTTATTCATAGTGCATGGACATGAACCCCTCCTTCCTTACACATTAAAGCAGAAAACCTTGGTTCATATATCAGTCCATTTTATCTAATATATGTTTCCAAAAACCTCCTCAAAAGATCAAAGAAAAACATCTACTGTACACATCACCAATCCAAAAAAACAAAAGCAACCCCAAAGAAAGTCTCAATCAAACAAACCGAGGGTTAACCATAGTTGAACCTCACTTCCACAATCAAGATTACAAAGGAATTAGTACCTTCTCAATATCTCACTTTGAAGATGGATGGCAGCTTTGGCAAGTGAATCGGCTTCTTGGTTAGCCTCTCTCGGTGAATATCTGATTTCCCATTCTGTACATAACTCCTTAAACCTTTCAATCTGATTCATCCAAAATCTTAGTCTCCAAGGCGCACTCGCAGGATCTTTAATCCATCTAACAATATTGCACGCGTCACTTTCATCAACAAGGAATGGTTATCTTTCCATCTCGATGCTGAGAAGATCAAGAAAGCCTCCTTCACAGCAAGAACTTCCGCAGTAGTAGAGTTGGCAATACCAATCGGTTTGGAGAAGGTAATTAACGCCTTTCCCTTCTCATTCCTCAAAATACCCCCAATTCCAGCAGGTCCCGGACATCCTTGAGCCGCTCCATCCACATTAAACTTCAGTTGCCCTAGCTTTGGTTTTTCCCATGTAGCACCTTTTCTCTCTTTTGTTTTCTTTTTACCACCACATCCAACTTCAGGAAACATGAAAGTAGTCAAAACAGAAGGATACTCATTAGGCCATTTAGCATTAGCCCAAGAGGCCACTCTTATCTTTGAGATCTCCCAACATTGTGTACTATCCCAATCTTTACCATTGAAAACAACATCATTCCGGCATTTCCAAATTGTCAAACAACCGCAAAATGCTCATTCGCCATATTCCTCTCATCTGCCTTTCCAGATAATAGTTATTCAGAATCAAAAACAGTTTAACATTACCGGAAACATCCACTGATAGCCAAATAATTCACACCACCTAACCCACACCTTCCATGTTTCAGAGCAGAAAATAACAGTGATTGACAGATTCACTTTCTTTTTATTAACAAAGCACAAGTACTTTGATTATCCTGAATCAGTCCCTACTTACCAGTTCTTCCTTCACTCCAACTTTTCCATGAAGCAATTGCCACACAAATGCCTCAATTCTATGTGGTGCAAGGCTGGCCCCACATTCTTCATATCTTGTCTCTCATGTCAGTGGGCTCATCCATTTTTTGCAAAAAGATTTTGAATGTACAGACCATTGGCCTCACCTTCCACACCATATCATCTTTTAGTGTTTTGCTAATCTGGACATCAATGAGACCAGGATGAGATTATGAGATGTTTACACTTACCATGAGCTCTTTAAAAGTTTTGTTCTGCTGCTTGGTTGTATCCTGTGTCGATATGCTTGTTCTATCGGAGTAAAGGTCTGAAGCTGAAGCCGCCGGCTTGAGAAAGCACAAGAGAACAACAGTAAGAAAGATCACCATTTGCAATATGTAAATTTGATATATAAAGAATACGGAAATAACTACTGTCAGGACTCATACTTGTCCAACAAGTCAGAAAGATTTTGTGATTAAATGGGGTGGGGGTAAGGACAATAGGAAGAAGTTTGAGATCCATTCATTGGCTTGAAGATGACATTGATATATTAATTAAGTAACGTTCGAGTTTCCTTCTCTTGCTATACAATCTTTAATGTGGTTACGAAATGAGGTAGGAGTAGATGAAGAAAAAGTTGCAGCTAGAATTAAGAACATAGATTGTATAGCAGATTTAAGTTATAAAATATGGTTTATAGAAGGGAAAAGAAGGAAACACATATTGAAATAGCCAAGGAGTTCATGGATTATGTCTATCCTGATTGGCATAACAAGTCAAGAAACAATCAAAAATTTGACATAGCCTTTCTTCTTATAATGTGTTATATATATATATATATATATGTTCAAGTATACACAGCCACTAATGCACATGTTAGGGAACCTATAGTAAAATGAAAAAGGAATTCTAAATGATGCCTGCGCATCCTCAGAAGTTATATCGTATATTTTCTTCCACGTAAGCTAGTCAATGCTTCATCAACCAAATTGATTTTTGCTGCTTCTACCAAAGACTGTTCTTGGATAAAGGGATGCTGTAGTAGCTGTACTGCTGTAAGGCGAGCAATTGGATCCCTTTGCAAGCAAAGTTTTATAAAACTCTGTGCATCCGCTGAAAGGTTATCAGGGATTTCAGGAAAATCCTTGCTGTTTGCAATCTTAAATATAGCTGCTACCTGCTTACGATGCGAAACAAAATTAGGTAGGAAAACAAAGCTGACACTATGAAAGATCAGTTGTAGACTTATGAGATATCATACCCCCTCATACTGGCTCCAGGGAGGTTTTGATGTTGCCATCTCAAGAATTGTACACCCTAAGCTCCAAATGTCAACAGCTAGGCTATAGCCACTAGCATTCATTATAACCTGGCAAGACCGATGGATGTTAGGCTAATCCATCAGAGCTTAAATTAACCAACAGAGAAGAAAATAAACAGACAAAAAGAGAATACAATAGATGTGGGACATGTACCTCTGGTGCCATCCAATGTGGACCTATTTTAAAAGAAAGCACTGAAGAACACGATGTCATCTGGGTTTAGAAGACAAATTTATCAGATACATCTTCCCCTTAGTAAACAAGACATTAATAGAAAATGAATTGAGTATAAATAAAATTCATACATGTTTAACCATGCCAGAGTCAACAAGCTTAATTTCACCATTAGAATCTACTAGTATGTTCGCGCCTTTGATGTCCCTGGCAGGTTAAATAGATTTCTTTTGAGTTCCTTGATGTTGTTGATGGGTGAAATACACCTCTTCATAAGAATTTTATTGACCTATGGTAACAATTAAATACCTGTGTGCTGTATTTCTTCCATGTAAGTAAGCTAGCCCGCAAAGTATCTGCCTCTTGTGAGCTCGAATAACAGGTTCCTTGAATGAGCCATATTCACCAAGCAATTTCCGGATTGAACCTCATGAAACGTATTCCACATACACTGAAAGCTTTTCTGTTCCCTGCATCAATTAAAATTGGATCATTTCAAGTTACTCATGAATATATGTACTTTTTTCTCAATATATCACTTTCCTGCATTTGAGGAATAACAGAATTTGTTTTGTCCTATTTTATCCTTGTTATGAAGAATAACATGCATCCGTCTCCAAGTTAGATCAAAACTTCTAAATAAGTTGGATTAGTAGATGCTCTAATGCTCCTACTCAAGTTCATTTATCAGCTTTATCCAGGACTAACTAATATATAGGTGGTCGAACAACATTAGCTTGAGCAGCTTCTAATTGCTTTATTACAAAAAGAAAGAAGGGTTTATTCTTCAAGATACTTGCTGAAGCTACATTTAAATTTAACAAAACACAATATTCTAACACTGTTTTATAGATTGTAGGTAATAAAACATAAAGGACGATGTATAAATGGAGATCATACAGGAAGAAGGAAGGATTTACAAGCCTACCAATTCACTCCCATAATATTGGACAATGTTTGGATGTGACAACTTACTAAGCAATGTTATCTCCTGTTTACATGAGAAGAAAAGATTACAATCAATTGCCTCAAATATTGCCATGTAACTATAAAATAAATATATATAAATAGATGTTTAAGACTGTGTAGTGTCATGAAGAGTGTGTGCATTCATGATTCATCTGTGCTGTGTAATTGATGATGATTGAGATTATTTATTAATTAAGCAGTGAAATTTTGTGAACATTGTTCAGAAGAGAGTATGTAGATGCTATGTGTGGAGAAAATCAAACGAACCTGGTTCAGTTGTTTGAGACATTCTTTTGAGATTTGATCATCAATAATGAGCTTAACTTCCTTGACTGCACACAATTTTCCATTTTCACTGTCAGCATTAGTATACGGCAAATATTAGTATAGCTTCTTCCTTATTCTTACAAACTTTTTGCACATATGAAAGGGCATTGAAATATAACAATTTAGAAAAGGTTAGATTACCTATTAAATCCAACATAAACATGTCCAAATGTCCCTTTTCCTAGAAGCTTTCCCTTCTTCCATTTAGATGGAGAATTCTTTGAAGGTCTAGTAGGGGAGCCAGGAGGCAGGGGAAGAGGATGACATGGATACTTCTTCGTTGGGGACTCTAAACTGGCATCCCATGGTGACAGACATTGGGGTAATAGTTGCAAATACGAAGCTTTTGATCCAGAATAAGAGCTTTTCGACTATAAGTGGCTGTTATGTTCTTCAAATACTCTGCAATTGCAATGTAGCATTTTGTCATCATGGAAGCCGGTGGTTCAGTAAATCAAACATTTCGGATTGCAGTCTACTTTTCTCAATAAAATCAAGTTGGTGTTTCAACAGGCACACTGTTGTTGCAACTCAACCAAGATTGCCTTTTTTAAAAAGGGCTGCAAGTAACCTACTTAAATGGATGCAACAACCTCAGGGTGAAACAGATAACGTGTAAGCCCCTTCTTGGCTACTGATGAGTATAAGCCTTTAAGCACTAAGCTTCCTCTTAATTTGCAATTTTTTTTATCACATTAACATAAGAAGTTTTGAAAATGACAACTAACACGTTTCTGCAGCTAGCTTCTCGAATGTTAGATGTGAAGTTTGGCAATAGTAGCCATTTTTTTTTCTTTGTAGTAGTTTACTAGGATAAAAGTGTGTAAATTTTGGTATTAAGAGAAAACACCAAGCCTATTATTTTTAAGAATGAGGTTGAATTAGTTCCATTATACTTATCTTCCATTTAATTATTGAGGCCATACTGAATCCAGATTTGTTCAAATATTTGTTGAAATCTAAATCCACGCTCCAGATTTTCCCACAATTTTCAGTCCCAGGAATTGAAATCAGGTGGAATCCACACTTGGACCTCAAAACATGGAAGGATGGATTTGTGCTTAATTGAATCAAAAGAAATGTTAAAGATGATACAAGAAAACTTGCGAAGTTCTGCTTAAATCAAACCAGTATTGGCTGGAAATTTAGGGGACGAAGCAACAAAAAATTTGTATCCAAAATTCATTCTCCTTCTCACTTTCTTATTTCCCTTTAACAATAAAAGGAAAAGAAGTGAATAACATGTACTCACTGCTTTACATCCTAAAATGTTGACATATCTTTATGACCAAACTCCAAAAGAGAACAGAAGATCAAACAACTTGCAAACCAAACTTTTAAAAGACTTGACAACATAAGCCACACTCCTGAAGGAACTTAAAGCTCCATGAATGTCAGCGTTATCATCATCATCGTCAGGAGACTCATATGAGCATGAACTTGAAAGTGACCCTTTCTGAGCCAAAACTTGAAACCCTTTGATTGGACTCCATTGATGACCTGCGTGAAGCTGATGGATGCGGCAAAAGATAGGCTTTTTTCGTAATAGTTCTACTTCCTAAATCTGAATCACAATCCCAAAACACTGAAGATCCATGAAAGGAGATTGGATAAGCTTCATTGTCATAGCTGTTTCTTGGAGATTTGCGAGTGAGTGGGGCAGCTTCATAGAAGCCTTGTGGCTTCTCTATGTTATATTTATTGTTCTTTCTTGTTATTGAAGCTTTCTTCTTGCTGCTGTCTTCCACATAAAAGGTTTGGTTACTTTGTTGTGTGGCACCCTACTATTCTTGCAGAATTTATAGCCGGACAATTAAAAAATAGAGTTTCAGGGGAGTCGATGACTATTCATAGCTATTACCATGACACCAAAGAAGAGTCCGACCCAATGCTTTATTTCTGTCCTAGTTGATCCTGATTCGACATTAGAAGTATATGATCTTTTTTCCTTTTGGAAGATACAGGAGCGAAACAATCAACCTATTGGTGAGAGTTCCTTGTTTTTCTTACCAAGAAGGCAATGGAAATATTTATCAGAAGAATGTTCAAAGAAGAGAAAAGGAACTTTAGAGTGAACTTCTGCTTGTCCATCTTCTCATTTATAGGACCATTAACATTTATGTGATACGGCGTACATGCTGTGCATACACGGGTGTGTGTCTGCCAGTCGATGATAGGGAGTTAGAAAGAGAGAAGGGTCCTTCTAATATGACTAGTTGGCCAACAGGTTGCTTGGAACGGTTAAAAGCTTTTTCCTTATTTTGGTTTTTTAAGAAATGAAAGAAATATTACTTCGAAGCAACTACTCATGTAAGCACATACCTAAGCATCCATACTTAAAAGTCTTTATTATATGCATCAGCTTCTAGACTCTCCAAGGCCTCTTTTTTAGAGTTCATAAGAGTAGCAAAAGATTTTAGCATATCTGTATGCACACAGATATACATCTAAGATAGGTTGCTTATTAAGAATCTATGATAAAAAACTTCGCCAGACAAAGATTTGGTAAGCTAGGAACAGCTTACCAAATCTGTACGGTCTTTAGTTACTAAATGAAAAACTTTGATTGTTGGACTGTGACATGTTTATAAATTTATGGTTCCAAAACAAATCGATAGACATATTACATTTGCATTGTAGATTCACTTCAACACAAGAAATTTCGAACTAGATCAAGTGATCATTTGCTCATCTTCACAGCCCTGTCCCTATACACAAAGTAAACAGTATTCTTTTTACTACTGAAGATCTTGCACTCCGTCATATTCACCTTATCTAAAGAGCCTTTTGATTTTGAGGTCTTCTCTGTTTTGCCACATTTGACTTATGTGCAACCTCCCGATGTAGTTGATTGCTTTCAGTCCATTAAGAAGAAAGGATGTAATCTGAGTATAGATTTGGAAAATTCAAACAACTCGCACAAGCCACTGAAGCATAAGTTATGAGCAACTGGCTTTCAACTGCCACCCAGGTGGACAAGGCAACGGATAATTATTTTTTTTTTTGAAAGATGGTTTTTATTAATGATGAGCTGGAATGCCGTGGGGA
>NW_018397260.1:3064604-3128652 GCF_002168275.2 Theobroma umbraticum | reverse complement strand
GGATCACCAAACCATTAATCACGCTCTGATCACACAGTCCTAATTAATCAACCAGACTTGGAATCCTGTCTCCTTAGAACTCAAGGACACAGAGGTACAAACCTATAGAACAGATCTTGTTCAAGTAAGGTCGTTTAAAAGTAGTGGTATTTCACCGTCGTCGCGAGGCTCCCACTTACAACGGATAATTATTAATAAAATATACGGTATCATGCTTCTCTACTTGATGAGGTAGTCAGTGGTTTTGGTCCCATTCTAATAAAAGAAATGGACCTTCTGCTTTGTTGAAAGGTCTCTATCAGCAAAACAATTTGCAAAACTAACCGCCCTCCTATGGCTGAAAACCAGTCCCTTGCCTTTTCTGTTTTGATGAAGTTGTTATATGTAGTGTCCGTGACCTATGATGATATTAACTTCCCATCTAGGGTGGACCATTAACTACGCATGATATTAAAGGAAAATTTTGAGATTAACTATCACATTTTTTGCCAGTGTTCCAAAACTAATTAGTGTTTCTGTAACCAATACATTAATCTAACTTGTCCAGACACAGATAGCAGATAGACTAATCCCGAAACCTTCACAAAACACAAGCTAGCTAAAACATTTTGGTGCAGCAGATTTGTTATTCTCAAGGAAGTTCAATTGATACATGATAGGAAACAGAAGAGCCCCTACGTTAGAGTTTATTGAGAACCCTCCTTGACAATAAAGAATCCTGAACAAATAAAATAGAATTAAGAAAACTAATTTTTTTATCTGAGAGGATAAGATTGATCCTGAAGATAAGAAATAAGGATAAAACCCCTGTAACAATATTGCCAAAACCCATTTTTCCAAAAACTTCTTTTCAACATTCTATTCATAATCACTATATTTTTGAGTCAATTAATATGAAGGTTTAGCCAATTTAAATGCAATGCCTAACAGTTAGGGTGAAGAAATATAGTTAACCACTAAGATGTGGCGACTTGTCCATGACCTTGACTTAGGGCTCGTAGCATGATTTGGGCAGGTATTACTACACCAACTTCATCTTCTCCTTGTTCAGAGCATGTTGACCAGCCCCAAATCATATTACACTTCTCCTCATCAAAACACGATAATTCCTTAATTTATGCAATATGATATTTTCATATAATTGAATTGTTGGCTGCTCTCTTTGTACAACAATAGTTTAGGTTACAATCTTTTCTTACTTTTTCTGTTCTCAACTCATATATGTATGTAAGTATGTATCATTAAGTAACTAAAAGTGAATGAAAAATATTATTTTCTAACTTAGTATCAGAACCTAGTTCTTCTACAACGCTGCCACCATGGTCTTTCCCTATTGTGATATTTTTTTTTTCATTAAACAGCCATGCAGGCAACTACCTCTCAGACCTCCACAACAATTGAGAGTACTGTTGATTCAGATGTTTCATCTTTTGATTTTTTGCATCATTCAGACAATCCAGGTGCAGCAACAATTTCTCAACCACTGAATGATGACGACTATTCAACTTGGAGTTACACCATCCGCATGGCCTTAGAAACTTAAAAACAAGCTTAGTTTTATAGACTGCACAATTCCTCAACCAGCCAAGACCGATTCCACATACCTTCAATGGGCCCATTGAAATAGTATAATTTTTTCTTGGATTATTAATGTGGTTTCTTTAAATATTTCTAATAACATTATTTACACAATCACTGCACATGAAGTTTGAGTTGATTGACATGAACGTTTTTTTTTTTTAAAATGCACCCCACATTTTTGATAAGATGTGTAATTTCAAATCACAAGTAATACTACAAAACACAAGACATTCTCGATGAAAGTTTTGGTCAATATTAGTTAAGATTTCGTTGGTATGTGACAATATCTATGAAAATTCTGATAAAAAAATTTGTTGGAAATAAAGTAGTCAATAAAAAGAAATCCATTGGAGATGGATTATTTCATCAATAATTTACCCACGGAATATTCTATAGGCAATTTGGCCAATAATGGGTTCGATCTGTCAATCGATTTGTAGTAGGTAATAAGAGAATTATATCGAAAATTCCATCAGTAAATTTTTTTCTTGAATTAAAACTTAGATTAACAATATAAGTTTTGGCTTTAATATTAGAAAAGTGGTTTGCAAAAGTTAAAGCTATGGTTTCCTACAAAGGCTAGAAAGAACATGGCAACCTCAACTTAACATTTAAAAAACCCCTTATTTTTAAGATAATTCTAAAGAATGCTATTGATTATGTAAAATTGGTGAGTCTTTTCTTAATTATAAACCATAATTTTGAATGTGATTTAAATTCTATTGTATGCCAAGAATATTTTTCATATAATAGATTTTAAAATAACATTCAAAATTATGGTTTATAATTGAGAAAATATTATTCACTAGTTTTCCACAATTAATAACATTCCTAGGAATTACCTTCAAAAAATGAGAGTTTTTTGACATAAACTTGCTGAGGTTGCTATGATGATCATCATATTGGCCACTGTAGGAAGCCATAGGTTAGCTTTTGCAGACCACTACTTCTCCAATATTAAAGCCAAAGTTTAAATTGTTAACTAAGTTTTAATTTGAGATAAAATTTTTTTTTTAACTCATACATACTATAAAACTTGCAGTTGCAAAACAGTTCATGTGACCACCCCTTTTGTCTTAAAGAGCTTTAATCTATCAGGGGTGGAAGAATACATCAAACAAATATAATATGATATAATATTACTTATTTAATTAATTACTTAATTACTTATAACACTAAACCCTAAATACATTAACACCTTAATTTAATTACCCTAAATATTTTTAAAATTAAATAATATTACTAATTTAGTTAACTAATTTATATAACTAAACCATAAATTTAATTACATAATTAAATTATACGTTAGTAGATGTTAACACAAATATCAATTGACAACAAATTACAACTTATAGCACATGTAATTTCTTAATTACTTATAACACATTACATTACTTAATTAAATAAATTATTTAATTAACTCATTAATTGACATCTTAATTTATTTAAATATTTTAAAGATGTTATAATATTACTAATTTAGTTAATTGCTTAATTATTAATACATAACTATTCATAATTAGTGAAATTATGTAATTACTTCCCTAAGCCTTTAATTAATTTAAAAAATAAAATATTATCTAATTACTTATAATACATTACATGATTTTTTATTAACTAAATTATTTAATTAAATTTGTTAGCTTTAGACCTTTCAAATTAATCTCATGTTTTGAAATGACAAACAAAAATGATCAAAATTTCATTTAAGTCTAGGAATATCAAGTCTAGACATCTCTTAACACTTTCAAATGAGTTCGAGAACAAAAATAATGAAAAGGGACTTTGAAAAATGCATTTTTGTTCAAATCTATCGATACATGTTCTTTATGTATTGATAAATTTAGACAAATATCGATAGAAATTAAAATCTATAGGTATATGTTCTTGAAAAAGTCAAAATTTACAAAGTCAAACTCAATCTATTGATACATTCTCAAATATATTGATAGAAATGTAAAAGAATATTTACTATATCAAAAGTATCAATACATTTATCATATGTATTGATATATGTTTAACAAAATACTTACTACCTCAAATATATCGATACATTTTCAACAAAATATTCAAGCCTTTGCAACAAAGTTCAAAAGTATCGATACATATCAGAATGTATAGATATATTATAATGGGAATTCAAAAATAAAAGAGGTAATATATTGATACATTCACACATGTATCGATACAATACGATCGTTGGAGCTTAGAATGAAAAGAAAAATGACTATTTTCACATTTAATACACTCTCAACTACCCTTGAAGTTTCAGCAACTATAAATACAAGCTCTCACAGCATTTATGAAGGTTGAAAGACTTTGAAACACAACTCTAAGAGAAGAATTCATCTCAACTAATTCAATACTTTTTGTACTTCTCTTCTTGCATTTAAGTCTTCTATTGTACCATTTAAAGAGCCTTTATTGTTTATCTTTTTTCTCACCAAATATTGTACTTGCTATTTAACCTATAAGAGGCATCCTAGCTACACTTTCATTTCTTATTGTATTCACTTAAGTGGTTAGATCTTAACCAATTGAAAAGGTACAAATTAAGTGTTTATACCTTAACCAAGATAAAAGGTAGAATGGTTGTACTTGAACTATAGAAAGGCATTATATTGAAAGGTTGTGCTTGATCCATGAAAAGTATTATATTGAACTTTATTTGAATAGTGGATTTTAAACTCTTTACTGAATCTAAAGGAAAGGACGTAGGTAAGGAAGTCGAACCTCTATGAAAATTATTGTGTTGATCTTTCTTCCTTCTTTACTCTTTCGATTTCATTTGTATTTCCAACTTCACTTATTTTACAAGAATCCAATTGTCTTGGTCATTTTCAAATTGAAACTTTGACTTAAGAAAACCTTATTTTCTCAAAATTAAAAATGAATTTTCAAAATTTCAAAAACATTCCAATTCACCCCTTCTTGGAATTATTCACACTGAACTTATTACACTAACAAACTCATTAACACTTTAATTAATTTAAGTATATTTTAAATTAAATCCTATTACTAATCTAGTTAATTGTTTAATTAACTAAAAGATTTTTTCAATTGATTAACAACTAAACCTTAATTTATTTTTCATAATTACTAATAATTATTTAAATTATTCTAAGATTTTTAATCAAAGAATATTATTCAAAACAACAATAGATTGTTCTAAACAACATTCAAACAATAAAAACAATTTCACACAAACAACAACCACAATTTCACATATTAACCTAGAAATCTACAATATTAAGGCAGCAACAATGGGGCAGCAACAATTTCACAGCAAGAACTAAAACACAATGCGGGCACCAACCAAAACCAAAAATATTTGGGTAGCAACAATAGGGAAACTAAAACCCACAATAGGGTAGCAACAATGGGTAAAAATGCCTAACAGATCTTACTGACTTGAGCAACAATGAGGAGGACGTTTGATAACTCAATGATATAGAATTATTTTGCTACATTTGATTATTAAAAATAACTATGTCTTTGTGTTTTTAATTAATTTTAGGTAGTTTTTATGCTTCTCGTTATTAAGTTTAATACATATTGAAATATTTTAATTTTAGTAATTTAGCTCATTTTTTGTTAAAAGTCTTAATTTGTGCCATCACTGATTTAGTTCTTGCTTTGAAGGTGTGCAAGTGCATAAAACTTCATGGAGGTGAATTGAACAAGGACGATTAATTGTAGAATTTTCTAAACATGTTGTGATATCTTGCCTATAACTCTTTCTACAAAATTCCAAATGAGGTAATTATTGGACCACTAGAAATCTCAGAGAAAGGGATACAACTTTGATGTTTATCACTTTTCCTAGTTCTGATTGAATCGTGGTTTAAAGCATTGTAAAATTTGGAGCATTGTAGTAGACTGCATGGACTGAACATGATGTGGTATTTTGAGCATATCTTTCACCCCAAAAGTCCAATTAACTTGATTCATAAGCCATTGAAAATATAAGAGATAAGGATACAACTTTCATGTTTACCAATTTACCCAATTTGAATGGGATCATAGAGTCAAATTATCAAGATGCTAGTATCGCAGTGCTGAAAAGACTTTTAGGCCAAATTTCAACATAGAACCTTTGAGGGCTATGGTTCTTGAGAAATTTTTCAAAAATAAACATCTTATGGGAGTTTGGAAGTTACGGCTTTTGGAGGCTATTTAAAGGGCCTTTTTTAAAGGTTTCTTGAAAAAGGCAGCAAGCGATTTCTCTAGAGAAAAGGAGTCAAAAACAAAACAAGAAAGTAAGAGAAATTAAGGGAAAGTCAAGATTACAAAGCTTTTACTGTTGGTTTTCTTTCTTGACTTTTGTCTTTTTCTTATTTTCTTTGATTTGGATTAATGGCTAGTTTTCTTTGGATAAAGTTTTTATTAGATATTATAAGCTAAATTACGTTTCTAGGATTGTGGTGGATTCAATATGTAATTTGAATATTTGTTTCTATTTTATTTACTATAAATGGATATAGTTTTGCTTATTCAAATTTGCTCTTAATACTTTTGATTGTTTTGCTAACAATTAATTGATTTTTGAATCTAATTAAAAATCGACAAAGAGATTTTAGATGGGATTAAGGTTTGAATAGTATATGTTCATGTTACTTTGGTGATCTAATTCGTTATTCAGGTATACATACACCAATTGCCGTATATAGTCAACCTAGAATACTAGCTTAATGAACCTTATTTAATTGATTCTTATAAACATATAGTGACCCAATTAAGTTAGGTATTTGTGCCAGCATCTTGATGAAAGCTTGTACATAACTTTGGATTCTAGGTTATTAAAATCACCCATAAATGTAATCAGTAATAGAAGTTGATGTCAGATGAAATGCTGAATGAACTCATAATCTTAAATTTTAATCTATTGACTTTCTCTAGTAAATTTTTAATATTTATTAATTAGTTTAGTGTTTCCTTAAATTTAGTTTAATTAATTTTCTAAAAAATTTAAGTACTTGAATAAGATTAATTTGTTATAATTTTAGTATTTAGTAAAGATTTAGGAACAAATTTATATGGGATACGATTTTAGACTTACTATCTATATTACTTGTTCGATATGTATTCTTGTACAAAATCGACAACAATGTTGGTTGAAGCATAGAGAATCAAACGGGCAGAGGGATCGAGTAATTCAAATGGCAGGCGAAGGAACAACCAACTAGAATAGGGTTTGGGTTTGGCGTTGACAGTGCTTTAGTGTGGTCCGATTTGCTTCAATTAGCCATTTTGGTGGTGAAGGTCAAGTATGGGGTGGGGTGACAGGAGAGGCAGAGAGAAGAGGAGAAGAGAAAAAAGAGAAATGGGGGAAAAACGAATTGCTCAAGTGGTTTTAATATGGCTTACTGATGGAATCACTGATGAAAATTTTTGTCGAGTCATGGATTTATATCATCGACTCATGGATTAACACAACACCATATGTAGCTTGGTTTGGAGTTAAACCATCTGTCTCCCATTTGAAAGTATTTGGGTGCATAGCATTTACATTAATACTAGAAAATAAGAGAACAAAGTTGGATAAAAAAAATCTTATATTGATATTCATATTGGTTACAGCAATGTCAGCAAAGGCTAAGGTTATTTGATGTGAATACTGACAAAGTCTTTGTGAGTTGGGATGTTGAGTTTGAAGAAAACAAAAGATGGAACTAGTCAACAAAGGAAGCTGAAAATTTAGAAAGCCTACAAACTTGCCATGACAATGACTCGGCTAAAATTGAACTTAAAGAAGGTGATAATGTTGATTATGCCCTTGTATGTGGACTAAGAATTTGAATGAAACCTATAACAAGTGCAATCTAGTAGTGTTGGAACCCAATACCTTTGATGAAGCATTCAACTCAAATGGGTGGAAACAAGCTATGGAGGTAGAGATAGATATGATCAGAAAAACAATACTTAGGGAGCTAGTGTCGAGACCAACCGAGTAAAAAGTGATTGGGGCAAAATGAGTTTATATAACTAAATTGAATCCATATTGGTTCTATCAACAAATTAAAAGGCTTTCTTGGTAGTCAAGGGTTTTGCACAAGTATATGTCATTGACTGCATTGAAACTTTTACCCTAATTGCGAGGCATGATACAATCAAACTATTAGCTGCAATTGCAACTAAGGAAGGGTGGCAATTATGGCACTTGGATGTGAAATTAGCCTTTTTAAATGGTTTGCTAGGGGAAGAAATTTTTGTGGAAGAACTAGAGGTTTTCATTTGTGCCAAGTATGGAAGACAAGGTATGCAAGCTCAAGAAAGCTTTGTACTGGTTCAAGCAAGCTCCCTGTGCATGGTATGGAAGGATTGATGGATAATTTGAACAATAAACGATTCATGTGAAGTGAAAACGAGCACACATTGTATATCAGGGACTCAAGGATTGAATCTCAGATTATTACTTCGATTTATGCTGATGATATACTCTAACATGCTCTTAACTGGTCCAAATGGTTTTCTCTTGAACAAATTTAAGCAAGAGATGATTAAGGAATTTGAAATGATTGACTTAGTCTTTTCCTTATCTTTCTATTCTTTTTTAAATGAATAGTCCTCCATATCGTGGAAATAGATTCTTTTATCTTCATTATGAAAAATATGAAAAGAGGAGTTTACAGTTTCTATTCTTTTTTCGAGTAATCTAATTTAATATATTGATTTCATGTTAATCAACTTCAAGTTAAGTTTAGTTTCAAATGGAGTTTGGATCATTTAATTTTTTCAACTAAAATATTTTTATTTTGTGTTTATTTTCCATAAATGGGTTATTATTAAGTCTATCTAGTTTTTCATGCTATATTTATATCTGACAAGTGACATGTATAATCATATTTCGCCTTTTGCATTCCTAAAACTCTATTGTAGAAAAACTAGTTAATGGTCAAGCAAGTTAATTCATAGCTTATGGAATTATGTACTAATTTTATAACAAATTTAGGATGCAAATGATAGTTTAAAGCAATTATAACTCAAGTTTATATTTACAAGAAGATAAATAAATAAATATAAATATATATATATATAAACTCTTCAATTCTTTAATTTTCCTCCTTTTCTGATGCTAAAAGCACCATAAGATATGCTGACAATCTTGTTGGAACTTGGAAGAGCGAGTAAAGATGTTCTTAAATTAACTGTCACGTATGATTCCATGAAGTACTTTCATGCTGTTGCAAATGTGACATTTTACATTACATTCCAGTGTTTCACTATACATTTTGTTTAATTTACATTATTTGTGCACCTAAAACGCCTAAAACCTCAAGTAAATGAACACCTCTCAAATCTCAATAGATTGGAGCAGGGGCGGGGGCTGGCAGCCCAAAAGTTCTGTAAATTTTTAATTATTATATATATTTTTAATAATATTGGAGAGTAGTATACTTATGGAGGCTGTAGCTCCCCTCCAAAATTTTGAAATATTTCATTTATTATATGTTTTTAATGCTCTTCAAAATAATTTTTTCTTTAATAACTCATATAAATAATAAATAATAAAATGTCCCTACAACTCTAATCAACGTTAATTTATTTTAAATTTATTCACAGATGTTTCTCCTTCTCTTTCTCTTCTCTTCTCTTTTTGTTTTTTTATTTTACTTTACTCTCTCTTGTATAATTAATTACTGAAACACATTTCATTCTTTAAAAAAGATATTTATAATCTTGTGAACTTGGATAAGGTAAGGTTTTCTTTTATCTTCTTCTTTCTATTGATATTATTTAATTATTATTTGATATTTTATATATCATTTTTAACTATTTATATTTTGTGCATTATATTTTATGAATTTAAAAAACACTGTCGAGCACAATTCTTTTTTTTTTAAGGTTTTCTTTCCTATTCTTTTTTATTTATATGTTATATAAAATTATTTTCAATTATGAATCTTTTAATTGTTGTTTAAATGTAATGTATTAATTTTAAAAATTTTTAACTTTTATTTTCCTTCGTTTTTAATCTGTTCAACAAAAATTGGTTAACTCTGCCTTTGGATTGGAGGATATAATTTTTACTTGATAAAAACTCTAATGAGAAAGGATATTTAGGAGAAAAACTCTGGTATGGATCAAGCTCCTAAACAAACACCACAATCCATCTTCAAAACCTTCAAAGATAGCGTCCAAAGATTCCAATTTTACCTTTGCAGATTGAATTTTCTCTTCCTTAAAGTCCACTGTTGAACTCTGCAGTAGTAAGTTGCTCACTGCGACATCCACTCTCTAACTCGTTCATGTTCTGATGCTCTTCACATGCTGTCGGACATTTCCACACCAATTTTGAAACCAATGACCATTTTGAAGGCTTTGGCTTAAACAATGTTGGAGACAGGAATAACAGGAGGGCGTGAAAGATGGAAGTAGTGGTCAAGCTTGCTTCTCTAAGCACTCCAGCCACTACAGAGTGATGATGGTTTTGTTCTAACTGGGGAAAGTTCCTGAATATGTTATCCATTTGCTTCAACGATGCAAGAGAATTTGCAATTCCCTTTTTCATGGTCTTCCTGGAGGAAATATAAGCTTTGATATTGCTCTCGATGCTTAAGCTCCCCTCCCTTGCTTCGTCGAAGGGCTGAAGTTCCTCAGCACTTTGTTTCATCGACAAAATGGCATCCCTTGTGTTACGGCATCTAGATCCAAGTGCTTTAATGAACCATCTGGCAATTCATTGTCCCATTTCTCATTGTGATGCTGAGCCAAAGCTTGCCGTGTGAACAAGATCCTCTACGCAAATTTACAACTCTGCAAGGCCAAATAGAGTGGTTCAAAGTGTTTCAGCATTTGATGATGAAGCTACCTGCCAAGACGGTACCTAAGCTTGTTCAGTTTAAATAAAAAGGTTGGCCATTTTATTAGATGTTTTACAAGTAATACTGTAAACCAAACATCTTATATACCAAAATGATGAAGTTTCATTATCGGTGAAATCATTGATGGTGCAAGATCATCAATGGTTTCATTTTATCCTTGATTCCTTAAAATTGAGAAGCACAACTTATAAGAGTATTTCCATGTACTTAAGATCTTTGTTCTTTGACACATATTAAGAGCATATTCATTTAACAAGTTATTAATTCACTCAATTTTTTCAAAAACAAAAATAAAGTTATTAATTCACCCATTTCGTGTTGAAATGTACTAATTAATTTGATACCTTTCTCAATACGTCTAATTTGTATTTATCATAAAATGCTTAAATTGGACATTCTCAAAGCCCATAGAAAAGCCCACAGTTGAAGGTTTAATTTCCCCGTACATAGCAAGGGCCATACAAATGTATAGGGACTACGTTTGCCTTAGTGGATGAGAGGTTTGTGGTCAACCGATGCGAGATCTCTGCCACAAGGAAACTCTTCCATGGGCTCTCCACTACCTCAAGATTTTCCTCTCTCAGGGTAAATAAAGACTCCCCAAATATCAAATGTTATCCACATGAATTTGTAATCTGTCCAGCACCTCACAATTTTTATTTTTATTTTTTTCAAAAGAATATCCACTTCTAAATTATAATCATCAGAAAGTTTCAAAACCGGCCCCCAAAAAATCTCACTCCTGCGAGGCTGCAAAGGCCATCTCTTTTACCATTTTCATCCTTCCAAGACTCTTAGCCAAGAGCTTGAGATGGCTCTGGAAAACTGTTTTCAGTTGAGCTCAGCTTGCACTACTAGAGCTAGTGTGCTGCAAAGCTACCATCATTTTTCTTCTGTTGAGAAGGTTCATTTGCCGACATTTAGAGGGTTCAATAAGCCCAATTTATCATTCACTTCTTCTTCATCTTTAGCTCATTCGCTCACTCGCAGAAGCCAAAAATCCAGGCTCCTCTGCAAAGCTCGTGAAGCTGTAGATGAAGGTATGCTGCTATTTCTCCACTTTTTATTTCTTGCTAATTTATTCATGTTTTATTGTTGCCTTTATTGCCATGGATACTCCATTTAAATAAGCCTACCTAAAGAAGATCAGTAACCAGAGTTCTGTGGTAGGTTGATGATAATGTCCCAGAAAAAAATAACAATCCTTCTTAAAATGAAGGAGGCATAGACAAAGTAAAAAATATTGCCTATTAAGTAGGTGGAAGAAAATGACAGGCCAGCAAGTGTAGTTGATAAAGCAATTTGGTTATTTGTATTAAGGACCTGAATCTCATAATTGTTAGGGATTATTAGGGTGAGGGGTTAAGGGACAGAGGAACATTACTCTCATAATTTCATTACATAGCCTAGCCATGGAAACACCCCCAACCCAGAAAAATTCTGGTCCTGTTTTTAATTGTCAACAATCCTACTAATTTTAGCGTTAAGAAGCATTAATGTGGCATGATATTTTTTGGTAGTAATTATTGCTAAAATCCAATTCATATTCTGCACCCTGCAGTTGCAGTGGTGACAGAATCAAGCTGGGGTGAGCTTGTCATTGGAAGTGAAACTCCAGTTTTAGTGGAGTTTTGGGCACCATGGTGCGGACCCTGCCGCATGATTGAGCCAGTTATCGGTGAATTGGCAAAAGAGTATGCTGGGAAGATTGCTTGTTACAAGCTCAACACTGATGACAGCCCAAACATCGCCACACAGTTCGGGATTAGGAGTATCCCAACCATGCTCTTTTTTAAGGATGGGGAGAAGAAAGAGAGCGTCATCGGTGCAGTGCCCAAGTCTACCTTGGCTGCTACCATTGACAAATATGTTGATAGCTGAATCCAAACAAATCGAAGTTTGTTGTAAGAGCTACATGGTCTTGATCATGCCATGCCAGTTTTATATATTATTCATTCAAATGGCCTCTCTCTGAACATTTGCTTCCATTAATATATATGTTGTAAATATTAGTAGTATGTCATGTTTTTCAGTTTGCCGTGCTCAATGCTCTTCGATTAACCTGCATTACACTCAATTATATTTCTTAGCTTCTTCTGTTAGACATAAACAATTACCCAATATTCTAACCTTTAACATTCAGCATTTTTCTTTTAAAAGTTACCCATCTATTCTAAAGCCCGTAAGGTCTGGTAAGAAAGAGGCATTCAATGTCATCAACGATTGGGGTCAGCCCATATCGAGCAAGTAAAAGCAACATATATACATATTTAAATTGCTTGTTAAATAAAGTAAAAATAAATTATATATAATACAATTAATAATTTTTTCCATGATTTGTGGGAAAAAAATATAGGGCTTTGCTAAAATTTAGTTATTATGAGAAAATATATAAAACAACTTTTACTTATAAATCTATATTAACATTAATATTAATCCAATAAGAAAACTTTTTAAGTTCATCGTCATTGCACAAGTTATATATGCACTAATCAATAAATTGGTTCCTATCTAGTCATTTAACACTTCAACAATAACATATCCATCATCTAGTGCTTGAATTGGATTATTTAAAACATGATGAAAGAATCAAGATGAAAAAGATTCTTGTTGGTGTTTTGTAAATCAAATTAAATTAAAATGACAGATAGCATATTAATGAACCCAAAATCGATTGCTTGTTTGGTCATCAACGAGGCTTCCTAAATAGTTTTCCTTTTTATTTGGATCGATTAAATATTTGATACCCAAATCATAGTGAAACTAAAGATTTGGCATCTGAAAGAAAGAAAAATCATAATTAGGTACTTCCAACTTTCATTTTATCGATTTGTGTTTTCATTAACTCTATTAGTGACAAGTCCAAAAAATACCAGATCTCTGTGTCCAAAATAACCATGTTATTTTTATTTTGGCTGATCAGAGGATGTGGGATGAAGGAAAAATAAGGGAGTGCTTTCTGCCATATGAAAGCAATCTTATTTTATCATTGTCGTTGAGTCTAAGGAGGCCGTAGGATCGATTAGTGTAGAACAATAGCAAGGATGGCGACTATATAGTTAGATTGGGCTACCGTCTGTTATGTTCAGTAATGGGGAGAGCGCATTAGCCTAGTTCATCTGGTAATGCAACATCGATGTGGAGGAAATTTTTGGGGTCTGAATTTGCCGAGGAAAATTCTTCTATTTATATGGAGGGTGCTGAATGGTTGTCTGCCTACAAGAGCTGCTTTGATTAGGAGGAGAGTTAATGTTGCTACAGGTTGTTCGTTTTGTGATGCGGAGATGGAAACAGAATTTCATATTTTATGCGAATGTCCGTTTGCTAGAGCAGTATGACTTCCCTCTAAGTGGGGCTTTAGAGAAATTTCACAAAAATTTTCCTCTACAGGTGATTGGATCAAGATGCTGCTTCAAAATGTCGGAGAAGATGTGGTAGAGGAGATTTGTTGTGTTATATGGGCTCTTCGGAGAGGACGAAATGCAGTCGTCTTTAAGAATGAGGGAAAAGGGGACCGACAGAGGTGGTTGAACTAGATATGACATGTGCTCACAGTTCCACGTTGCTGTTGCTGTACCAAGGTTGACTCGGATGGACGATGTATCTGAAGGAAGATGATGGAGGTTTCCAACTAGGATTAAGCTTAAGTATGATGCATGCATCGATTTTTGCTTTAAATGGTGAAACATGGGTAGGGGCGGGTTTCATAGTTAGAAATTCTAACAGGGAACTGCGGCTGGCGGGTGGGGTGATAATTGCATACAATTTGCATGCCCTGGTGGTTGAGCTACGAACATTATTGTGGTCTCTTCTGGCTTGCTGCAGAGAAGAAGTGTATGTGACACAAGTTGAAATCGACTATTTGCAGGTAGTAACTTCGATTAAAGGTAAGCAGTTTAATGGTGAAAAAACCAACACTAATATGCCAAGGCCAGCGTCAATCCGCCCTTTCGCTTCTTTCTTTATCTTCCGTTTTCTCTTTCTCCTCAATGCCCTTTTTATGTCTCCTCCATTGATTTTTCATTTTTTTGAATTCTTTTGGTAAAATTTTATAATTTTATAATTTTACTTTTTTACTTTTTCAAATTTCAAGAAATAAAAAAATTAAAAAAAAAACTTAAAAAATAAGAAATCTAGTAATTTTTTTTAGAAACATTACATATGCTTATTGATTATATTTAGCCATATCACACATTTTGATCAACTCTGTTTGTCAAAGTACGAATTGATGTATAGATTTATAATTTGAATATCTAATTGAGAATTTTTTTTCTCAAATATTAAATTTACAATTTCATTATAATTCAAGTACTCCTATATTTATTTTTATTTATCTGAAGTTTTATTTATTTTTTGTTAACTAAGTGATAAAAGCGTGACTATGGCATGACAAGTATTAAATTATTAAGATTTGAAATGTTTAAAATTTGGATCACTCAAATTTCAAGTTTCAAATTCAGCAAAATTTCTTCTTATTTGTGAAAGCAATGGTTAGCCTAGATAAAACTTGGTCAGTTAAATGAAGAAAAACAAAGAATTTTATATTACGAAATAGTTTGTTTTACCATTATTATTTTGTATTACGAAAAAGGTTTTCTATCAACAGAAAAACCTGTCTTTAGAGGAAATCGATCATCTCGAACGATGCACAAAAAATTTAAGGCAGGGAGAGATGAAGCGATGGAGTCTTCCACAAGGAGACTCTTTTGGGGAAAAAGGATGGTAGTGGTGCTGATGCTATTAGCAATATTGATAAAATTGCCTTTGATCTAGATAAACAATGGGTGGATGATGATGATATGGTGAATGGTGAAGGTCAAGGTGATATTCCAAGAATCTGTGTCAATAAAGAAATAAAAAAAAAGGAGATAAGACAGCCATGGTGTTCAACATTGATAATCAAGTTGTTGGGAAAGTCTTTGGTGTTCAATGCGCTTCATAGCTGAATCACTAAGTTATGGGGTTTGGATGGAGATTTTGAGATGAATGATTTAGGATTTGGCTATTAAATAGTTAAGTTTGATCAAAAACATGATTGGTCATGGTGCTTACGAGGGGTTCTTGGAAAATATTGGGCCTTTACTTGACAGTTCAAAGATGGAAGCCAAACTCCAGGCCTTCCACAGCTACTCTTGGCTTGACTACAGTTTGGATCAGATTGTCGGCGCTACCGATTGAATATTTTAATGAGGAGGTGCTAATGAAGATAACTAAGTCTCATTGGTAATCCATTACAACTTGATACAAATACGGACATGGCTATACGAGGAAAGTTCGCAAGAATTTATGTTGAAGTCGACCTTGCCAAACTTTTGATCCCTAGGATTAAAATCAGTCACATAATCCACAAGGTTGAGTATGAGGCCATATACACGGTTTGCTTCCGATGTCGAGTGGTTGGGCACAGAGTTGAGAACCGTCCTTTACAAAGCATTGTGGTGGTTATTGAATTGGCAGGGACTGGCACAACCGTTGCAAAGGAAGGGGTTCAACGGGAACTAGTCTTTGCATAAGAAAGCGATGACATTCCTAGCTCCAAAACTTTCAGCCTATGGATGATGGTCCAGAGAAAATCATGGAGAGGAATAGGGATCGAAAGTAAAAAAAATTGGCGTTAGTAAAAAGAGGGTATCCAGCTAATTGCTTCGATATACTAAGAAAGGAAATTGTGGAACTTGATAATGATTTTATAGTGAGTCAAACCAATGAAGTGGTAGTAAACAGAATGTTTTTAAGTTAGCAATAAACACGGCAGATAATAAAGGGATTGAGGCTAAGTCCTTTAAGGAAACTAAAGCGGGTAAGAAGCAATTGATGGACACAGTTCTTGTGGAGAAGCATGGATAATATTGCAAAATAGAGAAATGATTTGGTGAAAATAAATGGGCTTTTTCCTGGGAAAATTTCTTCTGCTAAAGCCCAAGCTGTTAAACATAAAGAGAATCCCTTAGCAATTGGTAGTTCTGGCAAAAACTTGTACCATTGGCCAATTAGGATGGTGTAGAGCTTAGAATTGGTGGTGAATAATTTGGATAATACTAAAGCATCTGATTCATACCCTAGTTCTTTACCATCCTCTAGTTTTACTCATCATATGTATCCCCCTGAAGAGAGCCTTATGCAACGAGGTGGCAACTAGGAAGATCCAAAGCTCTCAATCGAAACCATGACAAAAGTGCCCGGTAAAGGGGAAGAAGAAGTGGTACCAATCGAAACCAAGAAGATAAAGCTTGTTCAACAAGCAAACACAATTCATCCACCACGGTGTCAATAAAGATAATATCATGGAATTGTTGAGGCATTCTTAACAAAAAATGCCTTAGAAGTTGTAAAGATTTGATCATGAGATATGACCCAAATTTTTTGTTCTTTTGAAACTAGATGTAGTGAGGAGGGTCTAGCTTTGAAGTTTGGTAAGAAATTGGGTTTTGACTGCTCTTTTTTGGTAGTAGCTTCAGGTTTTTGCAAGTGGAATTATTATGCTTTGGAAACAAGGCAAAATTAAAATCTAGAAGCTATAGTTGAATAATCAAATAGTTCATCTAGTGATACAAGAACCGAACTTGAGTTGGGTGTTGTCTTGTGTTTATGTGCAATCACAATGTCAATGGAAGGATCTTTTTTAGGATGATTTGAAGAGATTTTCTACAACCTGGAGTTTACCTTAGGTTGTTATGGGTGATTTTATTGATATTGCTCGATATGAAGAGAAAAGTGAAGGGTCTAGATTCTGTGCTAACAGAGCTGAGCAGTTCATGGATAGATGAAATGCTTGCAACCTTTCATATATTGGTGTTATTCATGTTAAGTTCACTTGGTCTCATAAGATAAATGGGAGAGTTATAATTCGGGAGCGATTGGATAGGATCTTGATGAATCCCTTGCCTCAAGAAAAATTACTTGAAGCAGACACCACATGCTTTGTCATTTTAGCTTTGTGCTCAAAGAAGAAATCAAACTCAACCAGAAGCTCTTGTCATTTTGCTTGATTAGTTATAAGTTTTGACTATGTGAGAAAGTGGCTTACAGCGGTGTTGTTAGTCTTAACCATGAATTGAGATCCTAACAAGTAATGTCGCCACGTCTATAAACAATAAATATCTACTAGTAGTTCTTTCTCCTGTGTCGTGTATTTTCTCACAACTTCGTTCAGCTTTCAACTCTCAAACGCAATTAGGTATCCTTCTTGTAACAATACTCTTGCAAAAGCAAAGTCTGACACATCTATCTATACCTCAAAAAGCTTTTTGATGTTCGGGAGGGCTAGAATAGGGTCAATCATCATTTCCTTTTTCAAGCCTTCAAAAGCTTCTTGGTATTTCAATGTCCAACTCCACCTTTGCCTTTTTTTTTAGCAATTTAGTTGTAGCTACAACTTTATATCTAATAACAAATTTATCAACCATTTCACTTACTTTCCAACAGTTACTAATACTAAAAATTCAAATTCCATTGTGGAATGAGTAACACAAATCTGCTTCTTAGATGTCCAACTAATAACACCACCTCTTAAGATAAAAATCCATCCTGATGTGGATTTATTGTTACCAATAATAGTTATCCAACTAGCATAAGTAAATCTTTCTAAAGTACTAGGAAAATCATTGTAAAAAATTTTCAAATTTTTGGTTTTCTTTAAATATCCAGGTACTCTAGTAATAACCTTCCAATGATCATTACTAAGTTTACTTGTAAACCTTGAAAGTTTGCACACAACAAAGTCTATATCTAGTTTGATACAGTGTGCAACATACATTATGCCTCCTATAACACTTGCATATTCTAATAGTACCACAACTCTTTCACAATTTTTAGTCAATTTTATACTAGAATCTTAAGGAATTTAAACTCTTTGATTCCAAATGACCAAATTTGTGAAGAATTTTCTTTATGCAATGTAATTGATTCAATGAAATCACATTTCTATCTCTTTTGACTTTAATTCCCAAGATTGTATCAACTTCATTGAGATCTTTCATTTTGAAAACTGAAATCAAATATTTCTTGATTTCAACATTTCCAAGCATATATGTATCAAAGATCAACAAATCATCTACATAAAGACATATGATTACACTAAAATCTTTTGTAAATTTAGAATAAATGCATTTATTGACAGTATTATGTACAAATCCATTTGAAAATATAGAACTATCAAACTTTTCATGCTATTGCTTTGAAGCTTGTTTTAGTCCATGAAGAGATTTGATTAGTTTACAAACCTTCCTCTTATTTCCAAGAAGTATAAAACCTTTAGGATGCTCCACAAATATTGCTTCATTAAGATCTCCATTTAAGAAAGCTGTTTTAACATTCATTTGATGTACATATAATTTATAAATAGACGCCAAAGCCAAAAGCGTTCTTATGGATGTTACCCTTGCTATCAGAGTATAAGTATCAAAATAATTAATGCTGCCTTATTTTTACATAAAACTTTTGACAACTAGTATAGCCTTATGGTTTGTACTGCACCATCTATGTTATATTTCTTTTTAAATACCCATTTACAGCTTATAGGTTTTGATCTAGGAGGAAGATCAATCAAAACCCATGTTCTATTTGACAAGTTTGAATCCACTTCATCATTTATTACTTCTTTCCAAAATGTTACATCCCTTGAAGACATAACTACTTTGAATGTTTTGGGATTATTTTCAACATTTAATAAAATAAGTATCTTTTTATAAACTTTGTTTCTACTTCATTCCATAAGGAATGCTAATGCTTACAAGTCAATTTAAACTGGATCTAAATACTTTCTTTTTCTAGCTTTCTAACTTTTTTTTAAGCTCAATTTTAGTATCATCCCTTGTCCTTTTATTGGATGTACCATGAGAAGTCATATCACTTTGGTCACAACATGGAATTAAAACATTTTGTTCACAATCAAATTTATTATTAGAGTTATACGGAGATTTATTTTCAATAAACTCAACATGTATAGACTCTACAATAACATTTGATTGTAAATCTAAAATTTCATTTCCTTTAGAATGTTGGGCATAGCCAACAAAAACCTCTTTCATTATTTTAGATCTAAGCTTTGTTCTCTATGTTTCAGAAGCTTTATAGAAAGCCAAGTACCCTACACTTTTACATATTCCAAATTTGGTTTTCTTTTATTCTAAAATTCATAAGGTGAAACCTTAATATTCTTAGAAGAAACTCTATTCAATATATGACATGTTGTTAATAAAGCCTAACCCCATAAATTGTGCGATAAATGTGCATTCAATAACATACAATTTGTCATGTCAACCCAAGTTCTATTTTTTCTTTCAGCCAATCCATTTTGTTGTGGTGAATAAGGAGCACTTTTTGATGTATCAAACGATGTTCTCACAAAAATTATCAAATTTTGTAAGGAAATTTTCTCCTCCTCTATCACTTCTTAAAATTTTGATTTTCCTACCTTTTTAAATTTTTCACAACAGATATATATTCTTTAAATTTATGAAAAGCTTTATTTTTTGTTTTAATTAAATAAATATAAGTGAACCTATAATATTCATCTATGAAAGTTATAAAATATCTCTTTCCTCCTCTAGTTAATTTTTTATTTAATTCACATATATTAAAATGCAAAATATCTAATAATTGTGAATTTCTTTTTACATTATGAAAAGGTTTCTTTGTCATTTTTACTTGTATGCATATTTCACATTTTTCTAAGTACTCAGATTTACATGCAATATAACCATTTTTAGACATAAATCTCATGAAATCAAAATTGAAATGCCCTACTCTAGCATGCCACATTAAAGAATCAGACTTAATAGTATAAGCAAAAACCATATTTATATCATTAATACTGAACTTGTACATGCCATCACAAAAGTATCCTTTTCCTACAAATAGGCCACCCTTAAATACTATTACATTGTTATATTCTATTACAATTTTAAATCCTATCTTTGCAAGCAAACTAGTAGAAACTAAATTCTTTCAAATTTCAAGAACATGAAATACATTAAGTAATTTCAGCTTCTGTCTAGAAGTGAAATTCAACTCGACAGTCCCTTTCCTTTCAACTTTGAAAGTAACATGATTTCCCATCAAAATATCTTCTGGTTTATTAACTTCATTACAAGTCTTGAACAAATTTCTATCATTGCATACATGAATTATAGCACCAAATCCAACCACCAATCTTTATCTTTATTGGAACCAATAGTAATATTCAATTTTGTTACCATTCCAATATTCATTATAGAACTATATTTGCATTTTCAAGATTTTTAAAACCAAATTTCTTTCGTGCCTTCCTTTATTTGCACTCACTAATCATATGGTCTTTCTTTTCACAGTGGAAACAATTTATATTTTTTGTATTGTTTTTCTTAAAACTTTTCTTGTAGCCTTCAGTGCAAATGACTTGGATTTCGTAGAATTGTTAGAGCTCTAATATTTTTTTTCAAAATTATTAAAATTCTAACTCACAAAAGTTACATTAGAATCAGAAGATTGAAATAGTGCATCACGTATACATGCTTCACATTCTATTTGCATCTTAACCATGAATTATTCCACTGATAAAGAATCAACAAAATATAAAACCTTCTTTTTGTAATTATTCCAAGATTGAGGCAGTTTGAAAACAATTGCACATATTTGTAGTGCATTAGTAACCTTAACCTCAATGTCTTTTAGTTTTAAAACTTAAACTTATAGTTCATGAACTTGATCCATAATAGGCAAATTATCACTTTTGTTAAACTCAAAATATTTTAAGAATAAAAATTTGTCAATACCTCATTTTTCATACTTATAGGTAGTTTCCAAAGCTACCCAAATTTCCTTTAGAATCTTCAAATTGGAGTAGAGATTATATACACGATCTATCCAAATGTTTAGAATATGACCATAGCATATCAATTCATCTTCTTCATGTTTTTTCCTTTCTACCTTTTGTGCATAAGAATTTTCATTAATTTGATTTTGAAAGTGCAATAAGACTCGGATTCATAACATAATAAACTTTCAAATTTGGATTAAACTCAACTAAGAACAATTGTTTAAAATTGTTAGAAAAATAGCATAAGAAAAGAGAAAAAAGTAGGCTTAAAGTTGTTGTAACCCACTTTTTTTAAAAGAATTATTACTTACTATGGAGATTTGCAACTTATGACTCTCCAAGATACAGCAAGCTTATTACAAAATGCATTTTTAAAGATGTAGTCTATCTTACTGTCTTTTTATGAACAGTAAAAAGTTATATCTGTTATTACTTCAACAGATGTATTTTGTTAAAGTTTAACAGATTGAATAATTTGTTAATTTTTAATAATTGTATTTGTTAAAAATATTTTTATTTATTTAAAAAATTATATTTTAATATAAACAATCATATCTTGAATAATTATCTACGGACGTAAGACTCGCAATTATTACAAATTATTCAACAAGACCTACATGCTTCTCTGAGCTAGCCGTATCTTTGGGCTTTTTGGTCACCTGATGGGAAGTTCCTGCATCTTTAGAGCCTTTCTGCCGAGATTTTCTAAAGTGTGATGATGCATTCACTTTTTCATAATAAAAAGCCCATTCCACATTCGGTTATACAAATTTTCATAGTTTCTAATATAATATTTTATTATAATTTATTTTTCTTTTAAATCTAATTTTATCATTTTTTCACATTTTCTTTTTTTTTTAATATTTTAATAAGTATGACTTGTTCCAGAAAAAAAAATTATTAACCGGACAAAAAAAAAAGTTAACCGTTGGTCGTTCCTATATGGAGTGATAGGAGCACAAAGTGGTCCGTGCTCGTCGGAAGGACGGAATTGTGGAGGAAGCATTCCCGATTAATTATTGTACGCCTTCAATCATGTTGCAAAGCGAGCATGCCCGTCTGTGACCAGGAGAAGCAAAAAAGCGTGTCCGTAATTCACTTTGGAGTGACGGACTGTCATGGAAGCCATTTGAATCAATCATTGTACCAAAACAAACAACGGTTTTCACGTTCAAGAAGCGTAGCATGCCAAAAGTATCACAGCGATGCTCAGGTGCACCCTTAAAGCACCGAGGCGACCTGAATCTTACTTTATTAGACTGAAAATCAGTAATGAAGTGAAGCGAAGGCTGAAGCCTGATGTTTGCATTATTTATTGTAAAAGTTACTTTTACTGTTTTACCATTGTAGAAACTAATAACTAAACTGGTTATTAGTTAATTAGTTTTTTAATTTACTGTTATGACTTACTTAGTCAGCTTTTAATACTCTTCGCAGACTTCTAGTGGTATAAATAAGATCCATACAAATACATTTGTTGGTAATCAGAGGCGGAGAAAGACGGGTGATGGAGGGTTTAATTTTTTTATTTTATATATGTAAACACAAAAAATATAATTTTGTCACCTCTAAATAAATTAAAACAGTTTGATTTGGAATAATGGTAAGAAATTTAATTTAAATTTTGAATGCTTAAATTCAATCTCTTTTAAGTTCAAAATTTGAAATTTTTTTTTTCCTTTTTGGCTTAGCTCAAATTTTTAAATTATTTTTCTTTTTTTTCTTTAACACATCTTTTGATCTTAAATATGGATTTAATTATTCAAGATTGATGACATTGAATTTGATATTATACAATATCCATGTTTGTTTTTCCTTAGCTCAAAATTTGAAATTATTTTTCTTTTTTTTCCCTAGCTCATCTAGACCCAAATTTTGAAATTATTTCTCTTTTCTTTATTTTTCCTTTTTTCCTTAACTCATCTTTTGATCCTAAAGATGAATTTAATCATTCAAGATTGATGACATTAAACTTGATACTTTGCAAGACTCATTTGCAAAGTGTTTCAATTTTCTTAGAGCTATATGCCAATTAGTGTTAAAGGCAAAAAAATCAATTGTATATTGTCTCCTAAATCGTTTAATTGCATATGAAATATGAATTGGAGTATTTTGAACTTAGTATTAGGCAATATCCATGTTTGAAAAGTGTTTCAACTCTCTCAAAGCTATGCCAATTAATATTAAAGATAAAAAAAATCAATTATATATCCCTTTCTAGATCGATTAGTTTGACTTATGTTAACTTTTTTAATTTCTATAACAACTACAGAAGGTGTTTTTTCAGTTAAGAATATTGTCAAAACAAGATTGTATAATAAGATGTAAAATGATTTTCTTACTTGTTCGCTTATCTTTTACATTGAGAAAAAGATTGGCAAGATTATTGATTCGAATTTAGTCATAAATGCATTTAAAGTATGAAAGTACATCGAGTACAATTCATGATGCCTAATATAAAAATCTAATGTTAATTTTTTCTGTCTACTTTATGTCTATTTATATTGATGAATCTAAAAATTTATATTTAAATTGTCAATGAAATTTTATATTATAATTTAATTTTATTTAAAAAATAATTAATTTTTTATTTCTAATCGAATCATTAGCCTAATCCATGACGTTGTTTGATTACTCGCCACCCTCATACAAAATCCTGGATCCGTCATTGTCGGTAACGGAAAATCATATCATCATATTTAATGTCATATCAATAAGAAAATATCATATCAACATAATTAATAGAAAAATTTTAACACTTTGAACTAACATTGTCAATTTTAAAAAAATATATGAACTTAGTTTTTATAAATTATTATATAAGGACTAAATCCATCACTTATCAAAATACAACGATTAATTGTATAACTTAAACATGACTAAGCATATGAGATTATCCTTCAAACAAGTTTAATTTTCCCTTTTTTAAGTATACTTTCTTTTTGTGAAAGAGAAAACAACATTTAAAATTTTAGGTGAATCTTTATTTATTCATCTTTTACTAGATCTAATTATAGCTGCCATTAAGAACGATCAAGTGGGAGAGATGGAGATCAAATTCCATAAAGAAGGAAGCTTTGATGCCATCAATTTTATGCATTGATACAATGAATTTGATGATGACCAAGTGTAAAGTATAGAAGGATTTTCACTTAACAAAATCATGGCAAATTACTATTCATTTAAAAAAAAACCTAGAAAATAGTTAGTTCAATTCAAATTATGATTACCATTAGTATTAAAAATCAAATTGTAATAAAAAAATCAGTATTCCAAAAATTAAAACGTTTCAAGATAAGACATTAATCATTATATTTCATGCATTTAGACGGAAAGCTTTGACTGATTCTGAAATTAGGTTTATACGCATGAATTCAATTATGATAACTTTTACAATTTAGAACTTCACCTAAGCAATCTCTATAGTACTTAAACATGCCTAAAGTGCTCTCTGTCAAACACTCGATGAATGCTAGGAATCTAATTAACCCACCAAACCTAAAACCTCCATGAACATCGAAACCTAATACTGAAACCTGCAATGTACAGACTATAGTTTTTCAAATCGGTTCTATATAAACCCAATTTTGAGAACATTAACTAAAGTAACAAAGCAAACAGCTCTAGATATGGCATCAGAAAAAAACTTGGAGACTCACCAAGCTGAGGGGCTAGTCACTATTCTAGCTATTGGCACAACAAATCCACCCCACTGCTTCTACCAAGTAGACTACTCTGATTTCTACTTTAGAGTTACCAAAAGAGAGCACAAGATAGAATTGAAAGACAAATTCAAACGAATATGTAAGTATCAAGAGAGTTTCCATCAAACACATATATAGGTGGAATGGAATTGCTAGAGATTTCATTCTTGGATCAAAATTTTCAATCCTTCTGATTTATCTGATTGTGATTTTGGTGACAGGTGAGAGATCCTCAATAAAGAAACGCTACATGCATCTTACTGAAGATATTATCAAAGAGAACCCAAACTTAATAATCTACAAGGCTCCATCATTTGATGCTCGTCAAGATATTCTTGTCACAGAAGTACCCAAGCTTGGTAAGGAAGCAGCATTAAAAGCCATCAAAGAATGGGGACAACCCATATCAAAGATCACACACCTTATATTTTGTACATCATCAGGCATAAACATGCCCAGTGCGGACCACCAGCTTGCTAGGCTCATTGGCCTAAAACCTTCTGTTCAGAAATTCATGATTTATCAACAAGGTTGCTTTGCTGCTGGGACCGCCCTTCGCCTTTCCAAGGATTTGGCAAAGAACAATGCTGGTGCTCGAGTACTTATTGTGTGCTCTGAGCTCATGGTTGAGTGTTTCCAACCACCCTCAGAGACCCACTTAGACATACTGGTGGGCTCTGCACTTTTCTCTGATGGGGCTGCAGCTGTGATTGTTGGTGCTAATCCTGATACCACCATCAACGAGCGCCCTTTGTTTCAAATTGTATCAGCGCATCAGACAATTATCCCCGATTCTGCTGATAAAATAGTAGCGAAAATACGTGAAATGGGAATGGAGTATTACTTGTCTAGAGATTTCCTAGGTGCATTGCTAACAACATCGAGCAATGCTTGATTGAAGCGTTGATCCCATTCGGCATTGGCGATTGGAAGACATTGTTTTACATAGTCCATCCTGGTGGCCCAGCTGTTCTTAGAGGAGTTGAAGAAAAACTTGGTTTGGACAGGGAGAAGCTCAAAGCCAGTTGGCATGTGCTAAGTGAATATGGAAATATGTGGAGTCCGAGTGTGCTCTTCGTTCTGGATGAGATGAGGAAAATGTCAATCTTGGAAGGCAAAGCCACCGCCGGTGAAGGCTTAGAGTGGGGGGTCCTTTTCGGCTTTGGGCCGGGTCTCACTGTGGAAACCGTGGTGCTTCGTAGCTTTGCTTTAAATTCACATCCCTAGTTACAAGCCAGCCATGGCCCACATATCATCAGTTTAAATTTCGATATCGGCTGCTACCTGGGACGGAGCCAGCTTTTGAATATGGGTGGGAAGCCAACAGTGTGTTTCAAGGGTTCCCCTTTTTGTTTTTTTTTGAATAAAAGATTGATGTTCTATTAAGAAGTATTATTATAAGTTATGTACTCTTTTCATCTGAAATCAAACTTTATGGTTTTAACTTCTTGACAAGAATTAAGTATTATATAAACTATTTTTAATTATTTTATAATGTCTTTCCATTGAAATTATGATATAGTTACAAGTTAAATATAATTGTAAAAAATACAGAAAAATGCAAAATTGCAAATACTGTAATCCCTTGTCCATTTTGTTTTTGCTTATTTATTTATTTATTATGTTTAATTCAAATTAGTAATAATTGCTTAATAATTTACATAATAATCTACTTAAATAAAGTTATTAATAAAAAAGATTATTTGAAAAAGTACCTTATTATGGAATCCTTTTAGGATTTGTAATGCCATTTTTAAAAAAGTCTTCCTAACTTGAGGAATAATATATATATAGTTGGTTTCATCAAAGTGTTGGGAGAGCTCTTTTATTTCAATATATGAATTAATTTCACATAATCATAAATTTTCAAAAATGGAAATAAACATTAAAAAAGATTTTTAATGAAAACAATAAAAAAGGAATGAATAATGTTTTTAACAAAATTGCTTCCTCGTTAGTCTTATTTTATGTTGCATCACCACATGCATTTACAATATTGATTGCCCAACTAAATGAAAGCCACCAATGATGAGATTTTTCAAAGAGAATTGTAATGTCAAATTTCTTAAAAACATCTGATGTTGAAGCATAAAAGAAAAACAAAGTAGCTGAACAAGCTCAACACTGCGAGTTTGCCATAGAGTTCTAAACTTGGAGTGTTATATTTAAGGCTGCGATCCCAACAACCACAGGCCTACGAAATCCCTGCACCAACCAAGAGTACAGGTACACATGCACTGATGCACATGTGAGAATTGAATGGGAAGAACTATTAACGTTATTAAGACTTGAGTTGGATCACTTCATATTAATTTTAACAAATTTCTTCTTACTTATTAAGAAGAGGATTAAATTCTTTATAACCCACTGAGGAGTAAAAGTTACCACTATCATATTCTAATTCAAATTATATAAACACATATTTTTATACATTGAATTTTTAAAGAAATTTTTGCATTTGATCTAAAGTTTTTTTCTAAATATTCAAAAATATTTGACATATTAGTCAAGAATTCTAATAAAAAAATTTATTATAATCATATATTATTCTTTACAATCATGCCTATAATATAGCTTTTCATGGAATTTGTAAATTAATTCATTTATATATCATTTGAATATTACTTCTGTGATTTACCTTTTACTTTTCATAGCAAAATGTAAAAAAAAAATGTATAAAAGATACAAAAGTAAACAAACCTTTTTGAATAACTAAGAATTATAACTTAATCTTTATATAAATAATAAAATAATTGATTTTACTTTTATATAGAATAATTATATTTAATATTATGCCGTATTTCTCATTTTAATCAAATGTGCCTATTAATGTAGGTATGATTATATATATAATACAAGTATAGAAAAATTTTAAAAATATTTTGAAAGCAACATATATACTTATTGTTAGAATAAAAACAATGAAAAATGCACATACTTGACCAGCTCTCTTGAAGAATTTTTTTTAATTTTAATGAGATAAATATAAGAAATTACAAAACTTTTGCCAAGACATGTAATTATAAAATTAGGGTTTTATAGCCAAGAACACTGTACATGATGTGGCTATGGCCCTGTCCATCCCTCTATCACATCAATTTTTTTGTCCATTTTTAAAATTAAGGACCAGCATGGTCCGCACGATATCAAAGGAGAAGGGGGAATCAATTCTCGGGGGAATTACAAAATTGGACAATAGAACATAAGTAATTTGAGCCAGCTACTATGGTAGAAAATATTTAGCAAAAAGGAAATAAGAAATTAATAATTTGCTAACTGGGAGACTGTAAGTACTATTTTTTTTTCCTTATTTTCAAGATCTTTTAATCTATTATTTGAATTTTTTTTTTTGAAAGGGTTAGATGTCGGATCTGCAGCTATCATTAACAAAGCTACATCAATCTTCACAAGTTGAACCTAGTTTTGAGAGATTGGTTCAAAACTTACGAGGCCAAATCTTTCTTTGGAGTTCATTGATAACCTAATCAATGTCAAATCGAGCCTCCAAAAGATTATATTGACCTGTCCACCAAATCTAACCTCAAGAGGTCGTATTTGATCTTAGAAACTCTAAATTTAACATCCATGTGACTAGATCCAGAAAGGGATAGGAAAGTCCAATCACCATGGAGCAATGCTAAAGGAAGAGAAGGAGAAAAGGGAAAAAACAAAAAAACAAAAGGTAAGAATGAAAGGGTAATTATCCTTTGCGAAAAGAGATTGTGTGGTTTAGTATTTTTGACTACTTACGTCCATGTTAAAAAAGATTCACTAAGAAAATAACTATCAATCTAACAAATCTAGATATGACACCAGAAAATAACTTGGAGACTCGCCAAGCCGAGGAACTAATCAGTATTCTAGCTATTGACACCACAAATCCACCCAAGTGCTTAATTTTATCAAATAAATTATCATGATTTCAATTTTCAAGTTAGTAAAAGTGAGCACATGATACGATTGAAAAATAAATTCAAATGAATATGTAAATATTGAGAATTTGATAAAAATATATAGGCTAAAATTACTATAATTTTAGGGTTTTTTTAGTTGATACCTTTACTTTTAGTTTTTACAAAAAATCAATAAAAAAGAAAAGGCAAAAAAATAAATAACAAAAGATATTATCCAAGCAAATCATGACTATTTACTAAATTCTGCGTAAGTATTTTCTAGAAAATATCACAATGGTAAGCATTCATTTTTTCTAGAAATTAGAGCTTTTTAGCTTGAGTAAATTAGGCGTTTTTTAAATATTTGTACAAGTGCAATATTCTTTTAAATTAGGGGTTTTCAGCTTGAGTGTGTTTCATAAGCTCAGATGTATAGGGCTTGGTTTTGTTGCAATGTGGAAGGTTTATAGAGTTTAGGCAATTGAAGGAAACAATTGAAGCTTGCTTAAAGAGTTTTAGTAGGGCTCAGTTATTGTAGAAATACTAGCATTGGGGAGATAGAGAGAGTAAAAAAGGATGCAAGCACAGGAAAAGAAGGAAAAAAAAGGACAAGACAAGAGGGAGAATTATCACTTTCTTGTTAGATTTAGAATAATAGTTTTGGTTTGATAATACCTTATGTTAGATGGTAGGTCCAAGATTTTTTTTTTATTTTTCCTAATGGTTAGTGAGGTTGGCAATAGGATTTTATGTTGATAATAATATTAGTAGCAGTGTTTATACAGTGTTTCAATTATGTGTTTCAATAGTAGTGTTTATATAGTATTGATAATAATATCATTAGCAAAAGACATTATATAGTGTCCAAACAAAAAAAAAATGTATTAAAGTTGAAATCGTGAACTCTTTTTTTCCTTGTCTTTACAAATATGGATTAAATGCTATGTACAATGTGTTTTAGCTAGTTATTGTTAATTAAACCTTGTTTCATTCATGTACTTGTACTTCTTGTTTCATTCTCTATTGTATTAATTCTAAGAGAGCTACATGTTTAAAGTGGATCGTCTTTCTATTTAGAGAAATTTTTTCTAATGTACAATACATTATGCAGTTTGATTACTAACTGTTGCATTACACTTATTAATGTTACTTTTTATATTGTAGTTCACATAATGAGCAATATTCTAAACAGCAAATTGAAATGATTACGTCTACTATTCCATTGGCGTTACAGTTATATACAATAGTAGTGATAATTATTGCTTTGCTTGATCAATATTATTTCGTTCGCTTAAAGAAAAGAAAATGTAAAAGATCATATAATGGTATTAGTTATGAAAGGCATATTATTAGATAATTGAACTTTAGAAGAATGATGTTTAATTCTGATATAACATATGTTGAACATACTCAAATGGATAAGAATGCCTTCTATAAACTGTGCCATATGCTTGTAACCAATGGTTGGCTTAAACCAACAACACACATGATTGTTGATGAAATAGTTGCTATCTTTTTTTACATTATTGCTTGTCATGCAAAGAATAGGATAATAAAGAGAGAGTTTGTTAGAAGCAGTGAAACAATGAGTAGGCAATTTGGCATTATTTTATATTCTATGTTGAGATTACAAGCAATATTATTGAAGAATACATAGCCTATAATCGAGAATTCAATTGACCTACGATGGACATGGTTTAAAGTAAACTTAAATTGAGTTATCTTTATAATTTAAATATAAAATTTTATTAATTTGCATCTAATAAGATATATATTTTTGTCACCATTTTATTTGCAACAATGGAATTGTTTAGGTGCTTTAGATGAGACATATGTTAAAGTCAATGCCTTGGAAAATGATAAGCCTAGATATAGAACAAGGAAGAATGAGATTGCTACAAATATCTTGAGGGTATGTTCACAAGATATGCAGTTCATATATATCTTACTGTAGACTCTAGTGCTCTTCAAGATGCAATCTCTAGAAAAAACAATTTGAAAATCCCCAAAGGTAAGGGGATAGCATGTGTTAAATTAATAATTATAAGATTATAGTGTTAGCTTGATATATTTTATTTCTGATCTAAAAATATTTTATATCATAGGTTTTTACTAGTTATGTGATTCTAGATATACAAATAGAGAGGAATTTTTAACTCCATATTGTTGTTGAATTTTCACGTAAGTGCACGTTATCACAAACAAGTACTATAAAAATAAGTAGAGTATGATTCCCACAGGGATTTGTTTCGAAATTTTAGTAAGTACTAAAAATCTATAACAAATTACTCTTATTTAAGTCATTAAAATTTGTAAAAAATTAATTAAAATGAAATTACAATAAACAGTAAATTAACTAACATAAATTAAATATACCTAAGAAAGACAATAGACTAATAACCTAGAATTATGGGTTCGTTCAACATTTCATCTTATATCAGCTTCTCTAATTGTTTATCTTTCTGGGTGGTTTTACAAACCTAGGATCCAAAGCTATATACAAGTCATTGAGATGCTTATACAAATACCTAACTTAATTAGTTCACTGTATGTTTAAAAGAATCAATTAAATTAAGCTCATTAAGTCAGTGTCTTAATTTGGCTATGTATAGCAATTGGCGTTTGTTTGCCCGAATCGCAAAGTAAATCACTTAAGTGATGTGAATATACACTATTCAAACCTTAGTCTAATTTAAAATCTCTCTGTCGAATCTCAATTAAATTCACAAATCAGTTAATTGTTAACCAGACAATTAAGGACATTAAGAACAAATTTGAATAAGTAAAACTATACTCATTCATAATAAATAAAAGAGAAACTAATTAATATTTAGATTACATGTTGCAATCCACCACAATCCTAGAAAAATAGGTTAGCTCATAATATCTAATGAAACCTATATCCAAAGAAAATTAGCCATTAATCCAAGTAAAAGAAAATAAGAAAAACATAAAAGTAGAGAGAGAAAACTAATAGTTGAAGTTTTGTGATCTTGATTCTCCCTCAAATTCTTTTGCTTTCTTGCTTTTTTTTTAGCCTTTTTTCTCTAGAGAAATTGCTTGCTTCCTCCCTCTTCAATGCTCTAAAAAAGTCCTTTTATAGGGTCAAGCTAACCTAATTTCCATATTTTCATCAAAACTTTATATTTGGAAAGCATCGTGGCACCACAAACATGCTTCATTGGTGTCGTGGCAGCCATTTGTGGAACCGTATGATGAATTGAATTAAAGATCAATAATAAGTGAGCTAAATCTTGTACGATGTGTATGATGCATATGATGCTCTAGAACTAAATAAAATCTCATATGATTTTTATGATGAATTTAAGTTCGGTCTTAAAAATCCTAGTTCGAGACACAAGTTCACTATAGTTCTTCCAAATGGGTTTTCACATAATAAGGTTCAAGTCCACAAGACATCTTCACTAAATGCATTGTAAAAGATTGCTTTTGTATTCCTTAAATTTTGAATCATGTGGGTGATTGTTGGCATTTTATTTAAATTCTTATTTATTTTTGGTGATTCAAAATTTAATATGTCTATTGGAAAGGTATGACTTTTGATCGTACAAAGGCATGTACCTATGGAAGGACACGTTTGTTCACTTCTGAATAGGTGTGTTTGAAAGGAGAAGCACATTGATGATGGTTCACTATCTATAAATACCCAACCCCTCTTTCTAAAAAATTCATTCAAAGCATTCCATATTTTCAAAAACTCTATTCTTTTTCATTCTAAAATTCCTTCAAGAACAGTCAAGAGATTTATGAGTTTGTCGGATTTTCTATTTGAGTACACATTAGAATATCCTTGAGTGGTTCCTTGTATCTTAGGAGTAGGACGTCATCGATTGATATTTGCACCAGGGTAACGATAGAAATTTACTCTGAAGTTAGCACCTTCCATAACGTGCCTCGAACCGGTTTTCACATTCAAAACTCTTTCTTATCTATTTTATTGTTAATTGTTAAGTATCTGTTATTTTTTCATCTGTTCTTTTTTATCTTTTCAAGTATAGATTCCAACATGTCTTAGTCAATCAACTAAAGAAAGTAATTGTTGAAGTAGTGGGTGAGTATCAATTTGCTTTTGTGAAATGAAGATGGCCATTGAATTATGCTTTGATCACTAATAAAATAATTGATTTGATGCGTAAAAACAATTCTAAAAGATTACTTTTAAATGTGGATTTTGAGAAAGTATACGATAGTGTTAATGGGGGTTTTATTGATCTGATGATGCGTAAATGGGTTTTGAGAGGAGATGCAGTAGTTAGATTATGCAGTGTGTGCAGACAGCTTTGATAGCAGTTCTTGTCAATCGGTCACCTACCAAACCAATAAAATTGCCAAGTAGGTTAAGGCAAGAGTGCCCTTTATCACCATTCTTGTTTAATACGGTGGTGGAAGTCTTTAGTTGTTTAAGAGAGAAAGCAAGGCAGGAGCATATTTGTAGTGGGTTCCCCATTAGTGAAAGAGGTTTGTTTGTATTCTATTTGCAATATGCAGATGATACTTTATTATTCTGTCAATCAAATGTAAAGTGTTTGTTCAATATGAAAAGAGTCTTGTGATGTTTTCAAATTGTTTGGACATTGAAAATAAATTTTCAGAAAAGCAATCTCATAGGGGTATGGGTCAATTTGGTTGAGTTGAATGAATAGGCTACTAAAATCAATTGTAAAGTGGGTGTTTTACCATCTGCATATTTAGGATTACCTCTCAAAGGTAATCAGCTTTCGTTGAAAATTTGAAAACCAATTATGGAGCATTTTGAGGCGAAATTGGCAAGTTGGTAAACTTTGCAGTTTTGAACATGACACAAAAAGACACGGAGTTAAATAGGTTTTGATTTAACTTTATTGTGTTTCGTGTCTTAATCGTGTTGACAATATAAAGATACGAAAATTTTGTGTCTTAACTATGTTAGACAATGTTAACATGTTTAAAACACGTTTAATTAATCATGTTATCGTGTTTAAACATGTATAAGTGACATGTTTAATGTTAATGATGGATTTTATTATATGATAATGAATTTCATGTATGTTATTTATGTTCAATTTTATTATATTTGATGTTATTATTATTTTATTATAATTATTTTTATAATTATTGATTTTAAATTTGAATGATATAATTATATTGAATTGTAAATATTTTAAGTTAATCATATTAAATGTGTTCATTGTCTTAGGAAAAAATTGTGTTAATCATTTAATTGTGTTTATTAATCATGTTGTGTCGTGTAAAAAATCTTGACACATTTAATAAACGTGTTAGTTGTATCATGTCATGTTACATAGTTAATAAATATATTCGTATACGTATTTTAGATACTGACATGAATAATTATTCGTATTATGTTCATATTTAACATTTTCGTGTTTTGTGTCTTAATTGTGTCGACATGATTAAGACACAAAAACACGAATTACCAAGCCTACAAGATGGAAATCAATATGTTGTCACTCAAAGATCGAGTTACTCTGTTAAAATTGATGTTGAGCAGTTTGCCCATTTTCTTTATGTCATTATTCATAATGTTTCAGGGAGCTAAAAATGAACTAGATAAAATTCAAAGAAAGATTTTTTGTACTGGGAAAAAATAGAATGGAGGTGTTCAATACATTAAATGGGATAGTGTCTTCACTTACAAAGATATGGGTTGCCTTGGTTTAGTTGATCGAGAAATTAAAAATAAGGTCTTTCTCACTAAATGGTTGTGAAGGTTGGGGAACGAACATGATAATCTATGGAGGGAGATCTTGCTCGTAAAAAATGGTTATGATCCGTGTGCCCTATTACCTAAAGCTAGTGTCACTCGTAAATGCTTGAAGATTTGGAAAAATATTATATCTCCACTTACGCCCACGAATAAATTCTTTTTGTAAGTTTCAAATTAATTTTAGAGTTATTGTAGGTGACAGGAAATCAATCTCCTTTTGCCATGATGATTGGTTGGATGGACCTTAAAAGGGAATTTCCACGAATATTTGCCCTTTTAGTAAACAATAATGGTACAATGTGTGATTATGGGGAATGGGTTAACAAAACGTGGCCCTGGAAGATCAAGTTACACCGTCAATTATTTGGATGGGAGTTTCAACAATGGATGAGGCTGTGGAACTATCTTTGAGAACATACTTTAAGTGAAGACTTGCAAGATAGGGTGATTTGGAAAGCTAGAGCCATTGGTATGTATTCCTGAAATTCATTTTGTAAAATTGCACTAATCCAATTCAATTTGATTAGGTTGGTGTGGAATGATATATTTGGATGGGATTGAAAATCTCTAATCCAATTTTAATGGGGTTAGAGGAATCGTGTGCAGCACTGATAAAATTGTATGAGAGTGAAACTCTCTTCAAATTGAGTGGTGGTGGAACGCTACGCTACTAACTATCTGTCATCTTAATATAGTTGAGATTCTAGCCAGTTGAGACTTTACATGATTAGCTAGAATTTATTGAATTATTTTCTCTTTCATGTTCTTTATGTATTTAATAAGCCATAAAACTATGTTTTAAACTTAACTTTCAATAAAAAAAAAACTGTCTTGATTTATGGGCTATGAGCAGCAATAAATGATTACTTTTCAAAAAAAAATTGAATTTCTTTGCTAGATCATATAATGGTGATAGTTTTTGGCTGTTTCGGAGCGTATTCCTCAAAACTGTCATTGGCCTCATCGAAGCAAGAAAACACTAAACAACAAGAAAGTCACATCACGTTGGTGCATATATTAGCTGCTTCTTCACATCGGTGTCAGAAAATGGTATACCGCAGAAGATAAGTTAAACCTGAGAGATGTAATCTGTAAATAATTATTGTATGGTTTCAAGCTTCAATCATGTGGCACAAAAAATGTTTTCTTCGGATATTCTCCCTGTACCAATTATTTGCTTGAAACATGTTTATTGCATTTTTAAGATCAATTTATTTTACAGTAAAGTATTTTTAAAATTTTTTTTTCAAGATTTGTATTTATTTAAAAGATAAAAAATTAATTTTAAATGTAAAATATTTTATGAATCAATAAAGTTAATTAAAAAAAATGTCTAACACCCTTAAAAAGACATAAGACATTTTTCAAAAAACAACAAAAACAGTTTTATATTAAATTTATGAATATAAGTTTGATGAATATTAATATTTAATTTAAAATATTAAAAAAATTAATTTAAAGTATTGATACTTATTATTTCCGTTTAGAATTATTCTACAATGTTTTTGTCCACACGTTCATATGTAGGTCCAATTTGAGTAATAAAATGGACATAAACATTGAAGACTGACTCATGGTCACGACCAACGTGGCAATAAATTTACAATAACTTTATAATTTTTTCTTTACGAATTCAAAAAGTTGGCAATAATACTCAGAATAGAAATGTTCATTGACCGGATTTGCAGGAATTGCACTACACCTCTTCATTGTTTCCAAATTTAGAAATGGAAAGTCCAAGTCCACCCATTTACTTAGACTTTTATCATTATATACGATATTTTATTAAGTTCTTCTAATATTTTAAGAGGAAAGGTTAATTTTTAAAATGAATGACAAATTAATATACTTAACATCACCAACCACCAAAAAAAAAAACACAATGGAGTGAATAGGTGGTTGAATAACTACAAAATGGTTGATAATCATTTTGTTATGGAGCAATTAAATGTGCTTGAACACATTCTAAATAGTTTTAAGCAATATGGTCTTAAAAGGGACAAAGCGATGGTGGTATCTTCAATAATTGATAAACTCCCCCTTCATTGAAAGACCTTAAAAAAAATTTAAAATATAAAAAAGAAGAAATATTTCTTGAGGACCTTGGTAATCATCTTCGAATAAAAGAAGATTATCACAAACAAGAAGAAGTCAAGCAAGATGAAAAACAAAAGGATTTTAATGAAAAGAATCTTGAGACTTCGAAGGTTAATGTGATGAAACACAAACTATCAAATAAGCTGATCTGACACAACAAAAGAAAAAATTTTGTGGATATGAATGACAAAAGTCATAAGATCAAAAAGAACAAAAAGGGGCTATGTTTCCATTGTAACAAACTTGGACACTTTAAGGCGAAATGTAAACTTTTGAAAAACAAAACACAAGGTGTAAACAACAACAAATTTGTGGCTCTAGTTTCTAGGTTCAATTTCCTCCAAGATGATGGAGCAACTAATCATGTATGTAATGACGAGTTTTTTCAAAACTTTGGAAATAGTTAATGATGAAACAGTGCTATATATGGGGAATTCCTCCAACACAAGTGAAAGGAAAAGGCACCGTGAAACTCATGTTTGCTTTTGGAAAAATACTTGCATTAAACAATGTCTATTATATACCAGAAGTTAGAAAAAATCTTGTGTCGAGTGGTCTGTTGAATAAGTATGGCTTCAAATTACTATTTAAAGCAGATAAGTTCATTTTAGCAAAAGGCGAACAATAAGTGGAAAGTGGATATTTTTGTAAAAACGTGTTCAAACTGAATATTAAAAAGAATATTACTAATTCTACTTATATTGATGCCTCATTTAAAGTTCATGATAGTAAAGCAACTTTGTCTGATTTATGGCATAATAGATTAAATTGTGTTCATTATAGAAGAATGCATGATATGGCTAAATTAGATTTAAAACCTAATATTGATGTAAATAATGATATATGCAAGACATTCATGGTTACTAAAATCACAAGAAACTCATTTCTTAAGGTAGAAAGAAACTCCATATTGCTTGTATTAATACATTTTAATGCTTGTGACATGCATGGTACTCCATCTATTGGAGAAAAGAAATACTTCTTAACATTTATAGATGACTTTTCTAGATATTGCTATGTTTACTTATTGCACACTAAAGATAAAGTAATGGAGAAATTTAGAATTTATAAAAATGAAATTGAATTGCATTATGAATTGCTTATTAGATGTTGACAAAGTGATAGAAGGGGTGAATATTATGATCCCAAGTATTTTGAGTTCATTGGTATTATTCATGATTTTGTCGCTCCATACGCACCAGAACGGAACATAAGCATCAAGTTCTTATGGAAATGGTCAATGCTTTGCTTTCTAATTTTGGTTTAGGAAAAAGATTTTAGGGTGAAGCCTTATTAACAGCTTGCCATATTCCAAACAAAAAGAGTAAAACTACTTTTTATGAGCTATGGAAAAGAAAAAAGCTAAACTTTAATTATTTGAGAGTTTATAGATGTCGAGCCATAGTAAGACTTCCGAAACCAAAAAAAAAAATTGGGCGAAAGAAAAAATTAAATGTATATTTATAAGATATGTTGAACATGGTAAAGCATATCATTTTATAGTGATAGAGCCCGATGATTCATATTTCATTAATACAGTCAAAAATCAAAATATGCTATCTTTGATGAAACAAGGTTCAATTCAATTTCCAGACCCAAAGAACTAGTAACAGAAAGTGAAAAACTTTCAGAAAATGGTGAGGAAACTATTAAGCTTCAAAGAAGTAAAAGAATTAAAAAAGCAAAGACATATGGATTCAATTTCTTCATGTACTTAATAAAAGGTGCAAGAGAAGAATCATGTGAATACTTACCTTACTATTTTAATGTAGAAGATGAAGGTAATCTTCAAACTTATAAAGAGGCAATGAAGTCTTGAGAAACTTCATTTTGGAGAGAAGCAATACAAGATAAAATGGATTCAATAACGAGAAACAAAACTTGAAATTTGGTAGACTTTTCACCAAGTTCCAAGCCAATAGGCTATAAATGGTTATTAAAAAAAATGAAAGTTGATGGAACTATAGATAAATTTAAAGCAAGGCTAGTGTTAAAGGGTTCTAAATAAAAGGAAGGTGTTGATTATTTTGATACGTATGCACTGGTAGCAAGAATAGCAATAATTAGAATGCTTATAGTGCTTGCATTTATACATTAAATGGTAATTTACTAAAGGGATGTTAAAACAACATTCCTAAATGGTAATTAGATGAAAGGGTGTATATGAAATAACTTGAAGGGTTTGTCTTTCCTGGTCAAAAAAGAAAACTATGAGAGTATGTAAAGTCCTTGTATAGATTAAAACAAGCTCCTAAACAAAAGCATCAAAAGTTTGATGAAGTTGTGCTAGCTAACGGTTACAACATCAATCAATTTAACAAATGTGTATGTAGTAAGTTCCATAATGGTAGAGGTGTCATCATTTGTCTATATGTGGATGACACGTTAACCTTTGATATTGATTTAGAATAAGTGAAGGATACAAAAAGGTTTGTGTCAAAGAATTTTGACATGAAAGATATGGGCGTGGTAGATATTTTTCTTAGTATAAGAATAATGAGAGACAATAATAGTCTAACATTGTCTCAACTCATTATATTGAAAAGATTGTAAAGAAGTATGGTAAGTCAGATTGTAACATGGAAGCTTCGCTTTGTATGCCAAGGGACCAGTGGGGCTTGAACACTAGCATTAACATCCACTGTAAGTGGACACAATTGCATGTCATACGTGAGGTGCTGTGGAAAAAAAATGAGTTGGAAGCAATGAAGAGAACATACTTCGGGAATCTGATGGACATCGAATCAAAGAAAACTTTATTCTGCATCAATTTTGTGCATAACCTACTATGTGTAGAATCAATCAACTTGACACCAACAAAGGTAAGTTATGGTTTGCCATAGGCAAGACTAAGGCTCAGTTCTCGAAGCATGAGTTCTGCTTGGTGAGAGGACTCAAGTTTGGCACCATGTCAGTTGTTATTTCTATACTCTATAAGGATATCCCTAAAGGAATTCACAAGCGATATTGAGGAACGGGCAATGAAGTGAAGCTATAACATGTGTTAGGGACGTTTAAGAGAGGGTAGTTCTAGCAGGATAGAGACACGACAAAGATTGCCATCATCTTGATCACGAACAATATTTTATTTGGTCAAGCCTACAAACAAGCAGTGATTCATGGTTGTTGTTGCTAGTCGAGAACATCAACTAATGGAATGCATTCCCATGGGACAGCTACGTCTAGATTCTGACCGTGGATTACTTGTTGAGTGCCTTCCAACCTTCAACAGTTGGAGTGAAAGAAAATGAACGTTACCACGAATACGGATTTGTATGACCATTTCAAGTAGAGTGCCATAAAGTTTTTCATTTTCTCTTTCACATAAAATTTTGTTAGGTGATTAAAATGTTTTACAATTGACATGCAGTTTTGGGCATTGGAGGCGATTCTTGAGACTTAAAGCTGGTTTGGATCTTGACGCCAGTCTAGAGATATGTATTCAAAAATGTTGAAATCGCATTATAATGAGAGGCCCACAAGCTTTCACAACAAAATTGTAAATGTGGAGAGAGATGATAAGGTGGGGAACGAAACCATACTATTTTTATTTAATTTAAATGTTTTTTTTGTCATATGTTAACTATATTTTAATCTAATGACAATGTTTGTTTTGGTGCAGTTGCGTGCAGTAAGGACCTTAAAGCCAACTATGGAAGAAATGTTGAAGGCATATTGGGCCAACACTGATGTCAATCTATCCAAAGGGCAACAATACATTCCATTATGGCAATTGGAAGGTTAGGCAAAATTTCTATCTAAAGCAAAGAAGGAAGATCATGGAACGTAATGAAAAAAAGGTGGTAAGATAAGGCATTAAGTGAAGACGCACCACAAAAGAGGAGATTGATGCGTATCTTGCTGCTGTTAAGGCTTCTAGTGCTGCTGAGGCTCCTACTATTGATAATGATTAGGTGCGCAACCCGTCACTACGTCCTTAAATGCATACAAGCTTAAAACATGAGATGAAACAGATGAGGACATAGTGGAAGAAGGACCTTCAATCACTGCATATGGAAATGCATGTGCAAATGCAGTCAATGTAGATGGAGATGCAACTGGACATACAGATGTAGATGCAGTCAATGTAGTTGGAGATCCAACAGTAGATGCAACGGCAGAAACAATCAATGCAATTAGAGATCCAGCAATAAATGCAAGGGTTGAAAGACCAAATTATTCATCAGTTGCTTGACCATTATGAGGTATGAACTTTTATCTTTTTTCATTGTGTGGCTTATAGCATTTAAGATCTATTTGATGTTTTAATGTGTTTCATTTTTGTCACTGTGTTAAGTCGGTTTATGTGTCAACAAGATAGTGCGTGCAATTGCTTCGGCTATAACACTATAATAAAAAAAATCAATAACCATAAGCATTCCCTAAACCCATGATAGTTAATCCATACAAAAACATAAAAACACAAAACACAAAAAACTTAAACCAATATACACATTATTCATCCCTAAACACTATGTTAATCTTCCTCTGCTTTTCTTGCCTCTGATAGAAGGTTTCCCATAAACGAAACCAATGATTACCACCTTGGCCTTTCTTTAAGTTTTTTATGGTACAATCTCCTCTCTTTCTTTTTCTGTTAACCCTGCTTCTGCTACCCCGTCAACTATATCTTGTTTGAGGAGAAGATTCTTAACATTCTATAACCTCTTCCATTTTTTTCATTCTATCAGTTTGCTCAATCAGTTTTTCATCAATTTTCATTAGTAGATTAAATATCATACCATTCAAAATATGATCCTTACTAACTCTAGATGGGGGAATGGAAGGAGTTTTAAGGATAGAAGGAACTAAGCTACTTTGGATAGATTTGGAAGATTTTTCTACTTCAAGCTTATATCCCATTTTTTGGAGACTTCCAATAAAGATACTTTAAGCCTTGTTACTAGTCCAATCCGCTTGGTACCTATTGCTTCAAAACCCTTTCTTTTAACTAGAAACAAGATTATGTTTCCATATGGTAGATTTATCTTATATCTTAGAGAAGTTCCTCTTTTTCTTTCTATCACATATTGTGCTACATTCAAAAGGACATCACTTACAACAGATTCCATCATTCAGAGATCCTGAGTGATAACATAGTGGAAACGAGTGCTCCTTGCATGCACTGTGGAGGCCAGCAAATAATAAAAGGCCCTAAGTTGTGCATTTTTTGAATGACGAGCATAACATGTATTTATCGAGTATTTTTATTTTCTTCCTGTGACTGATGTCCACATGTAGGATGGGTCATATCATGGGGGAATCGTGAATTTTCCTACTTTATACTCCGTTTTCAAGAGCTTTCCAATATCAATGGTGGTCATTTTAAATTCTTTTCCACACAAAAACATATTTAAACCACACTATACAAAATCACTAGGATTTTTCAACTCATCTTTATTCAGGGCAATGCTAGAGTAACATTCCCGAATAAGGGCCGAGCTATAATCCTTATTTGGAAAAGTACTTAGACCTTTAATTTTTGGCCTTTCAAAAAACCTATTTAAGTAAGGTTCAAGCAAAACAATTTCATTAAAGCTTCCCTATTCAACAACTTTTCTGCATGATATAGTGGCATTCTTTATTCTCTTATACCTATCAGAATGTGCCTGATTCTTAAATAGTGAGGATGAAGGCATACCTTTTTCAATGGAAATATCTTTTGTTGTAGTTGGCGAATCAAGAGCCAGTTTCCCTTTTTTCCACGATCCGAGAATAGAAAAATCCTAAGCATGCATCTTTTCTTTGACATTGTCAGTAACTTTGCTAGTGAAAGAAGTTGTGGCCATTGATTTCGACTGAACTTACAACTAGAGAGAGGGATGTTTTGAGGAATTTTGGGTTAAGGTTTTTATTTTTTATGTTATGGGTTATATTAGAATTTGATGAGTTTTGAGGTGTGCTATCTTAACCCATTAACCCATGTTTTGAGTAGGTGGTTTTCCAGTCCCTCCTGTTACTGAAAAAAAAAATTTTCTCAAAATTTCTTGTGTGACAATTTCTCTTCAAATAAGGTGCTTTAATCGATTAACGCAATCTTGAACGTCATTATTAAAGCATTGTGTTTCTAGATATTATGCATTGTGTGACTCCATACATTCGCATAGCGCGCTTCATTTTAAGTATTGCATGACTAGTTGTTATCTACAGTAATATTTACTAAATACAATGATTGGTTTTAAGGCCTTAATAGGCATTGTATGCAATCACATCCTGAATTGAATTACGTGACCCCATATTAGGCATTGTGTGCCCCCACATGCAACATTGCATTATATTCAACAACATCACACTTCCTGCATTGCATTACATTTGACTTTTTAAATTTACCCTTATATGTATCATTAAATTAAATAAAATATCTCACAAGAAAATACATTCGGATTAAACTTTGATTGCCAAAACAAAATAAATTGGATGAAACCTTATGCAAAAAAAATTTGTACTTAGGATTAAATTATATATTCCAACAATGATTTTACTACAATCATATAATTAGGCATAAATAAACATTGAATAATTTTTGCCCTATGAAAGCTCTTCTGATTTTATTTTCTTGATTACAATGATAAAAAGAATTATAAACATCTCCTATGCATTTAATGATCCCACAATACTATTTTGAGGCTTATACCTTGACAAGGAAGTTGTCAAACATCATAATATCATCTCCAAACCAGGCTAAACCCAATTGAAAAAGTAATGTTCAAGGCTAAACTTAAAGACAGTGTGGATACAATAGACCACTACTAGCTGAGTGTCACTGTCTTCAGCCACAACACCCCATACATTCTTAGAGTTTGTCATTCACATTGGATTGTTGTTTCGTGTGTTCCCAGGTTGCCTTCAAATTGAACATGCTTTCAGTCATTATCATCATTGACCCGTCAGCTGAGTAAAAGATAATGTTGAATTTATCGATGGAGCTACAAATGGTGTTGGGCAATTTTATCTATTATAACTTAACTCTTGGATTGTGAACATGTCCATCGTCGACTACCTTCCCTAGCGAATTGAATCCTTTTCCTCATAGGCTTTTCTACTTGACCTAACCAAGTAGGTAACAAAACGATAATTTTTTGAACATTAAGGGGGATTTCCCACTCACTAGGATGCCCAATCGAGTGAATGGGAATAGTATAACCCTCCACCTAAGACCAAGTCCTGTAATAGTCCAAGCAAAATCTAATGATTGCACGTTTGCACTTACTATGAAGACAATGAAATCACAATTGAGGAACTATTTAAAATTTCAATTCATTACAAAGAAAATAAGAAAACATGGATATTTGTACCTTATTGCAACCATGGCATGCTTGTAGGGGAGTAGATCAGTCTAGAACTCACCACTTGAACATGTTTTGGTGGACAAGTTGACGACTCTATCCTTAGTCTTGCCTATAACTTGGAACTCCACTCATTCGATTGCTTAGGTAGAAAGGGGACATGCTTCATTGAACCGTGTGTTCAACAGATTAGTAGCCAAAGGCTAAAGGGCATGTTCAAATTCATTTGGTCATGGAACTAACGCTGGAACATGCTTTTAATGCACTCTATCAAGATGGTTATTGGCATTTTTCTTGCCTATCTCAAACACAAGTTAATACACTCCGTAATGTTGGATGTCATGAGTTTGTAGCGCCTTATCGGTGACTATGCACGTGCCCATCTCTCAAGGCATAATATCATAAGGTGGTTGTAAGCACCCTTGCAAAGCTATTTCAGCTTATTCATATGATTGTTGAAATCGATGACTTTATAGCAATTGGTTGCTAGGCTGAAAAAAGCAACAACATCTTCACGCTTGAACTTGTTTTTTATATTTTTTCCTAAGTGGTAATTGCAAAGACCATGGTGCGCGTCATGATACACTTTCTCAGCTGCATTCTTAATGCCAAGATACTAATCAAAAATGAACATTGCATTTTTAGGATAACCAATCACACAACGCAATTAGCTAAGAAACCATAACCACAACCCTAATAACTAATTGATTTCACTACTCGCAACCAGGTTTAAGTTGCCAAAACTTATATAATTTACCCATCAACTTTTGGGTTCTATGAATATCAATAAATAAACCCAAGAAACCAAAACACATATCTCGATGTTATCTCTACTCTTTGAGATGGTGAGAGCGAGTTGGATGGCAAGATAGACCTCGATGGTGTTAAAAAGCTTGACAGCGAGATAAAGAAATCGAGATTTAATTTTGAAACTTTTATTTGGATGGCGGAATAAAGAAAATCGAAACTATTTAATTCGTCTAAAATGATTTAACAGGCATTGTTGTCAAATCATGCTAAAATTTAACTAAAAATAATTAAAATTATAATGAATATCATTTTTAAATTAGACTTATGATAAGGAGAATTTCTTACAATTTCCTCATTCTTTTGCGCAGTCCATCCTGGTGGCCCAGCTGTTCTCAAAGGAGTTGAAGATAATCTTGGCTTGGAAAGAGACAAGCTTAAGGCGAGCTATCAAGTTCTGAGTGAATATGGAAACATGTGGAGTTCAAGCGTGCTATTTGTTCTAGATGAAATGAGGAAAAAGGAGATGGAGGAAGGCAAAGGTACCACAGGTGAAGGGTTGGAGTGGGGGATTCTCCTCGGCTTTGGGCCTGGTCTCACATTAGAGACGATGCTGCTTCGTAGCTTTGCTATTGATTCAGCCAACTAGACATGGCGTATTATGATTTTACATTATGTATAGACTGGGTTTGTAAACTTTGTGGCGCACCGTTAATAAGCCCTGGTGGCTGTCGAACCTGCAAACTTTTAAAGTCAATTATGAACAAAATTTGGTGTGCGTTTTACAAGTCAATTGCCAGCAAATTTAGGAAAGATTCAACCTGCACCTCATAATCAATAATCACTGTACACAAATTTATCTCTGAAAATTCTTGTATTCTTTGTAATTCAAGGCCACATTTCCTACTCCCAGTTTGAAATGGAATAAGAAGCAAAAAGGATTTTTGACTCCTAACTGGCCTTGCCTTTAAATAAGGATTAATGGAGGTTCCTGTGTTTCCCCACGAGGGTAAAGAGCAGTGCAGGTATTATAGGAATTCTTATCTTTATTGCAATCTGAAACACACTTCATTTTAAACCAGTGGTTTAACTTTAAATTTTATAAAATGATTCAAAAGATGAGAGATTTTTTTATAAATTTTATTTTAATTTAATTACAAATAGTATGATGATTTATAAGTAAATTTTAATTGATATAATCATGATTTTTTTAAAAGTTTAATTGATCGAATCATGTGCCTTTATCTCGATTTGCCAAATGACATATTTTAATGGGTCAAAAGCTAATTATTTTTGGTAATTAATTTAATTACATGTGATATTTATATGATCAATCTAAATTATGTTATCACTTCCATATAATAATACACAATTTGACTTTTAAAAGTTTATAATAAATTTATTTGATAAAACTTTGTAATTTTTTATTGGTCACTAAGTCTAATGAAAAAAATTCAAGGTATAATGTTCAAATAAGTCCTAAACAATTTAAAAATATTCAAATAAGTCATTATTCTTTTATTTTATTTAATCAAACTTTTATATTTTTATTTTGAGTCAAATAAGCTTTTATAATTAATGATTGACTAATTATCATTAATTAAAATGTCACTTATCATTTTATATCCACATAACACTGACATAATATTGATGTGTAAGGATTATCAAACCAAAGTAGCATTTTACATCATCATTATTTATGATATGTCAACATATCATTTCATCATCAATTATAATATATTAGCATACCACATCAACGTCACGTAATATAAAATGATAAATAATATTATAAATAAATCAATTATTAGTTATAAGAGCTTGTTTCACTCAAAATAAAAATACAAGAGTTTATTTAGCTTAAAATAAAAGTACAAAATTTTGATTGAATACAACAAAAGTATAAAGGCTTGTTTAAAATTTCTTAAATAGTTTAAAGATTTTTTTGAATATTATGCCAAAATTCAAAAGGCACCTATCACCTTGTAATTAGATAAATTTTGACATAATACTCGAAAAAGTTACTCCACTATTCAAGAAAGTTTAGTGTCATGTTAGCGTTATATTGACGTAAAATGACAAGTTACATTTTAATTATTACATAGCAACATATAATATCAGCCACTTGATATAGAAATGTCATTATGTCAACCATTAGTAACAAAAGTTTGTTTAACTTAAAATAAAAAGATAAAAATTGATTTAACTTGAAATAAAACTATGAAGACTTAAATTAAAAGAATAAGAATTTATTTAAATTTTTTTAAATATTATGATAATTTTTTTTTATGTTTTCTACAATCACATACTTGCCTAATTGGTATTACATTTTGTTCTAAATAGGCAAGTTTTAGCATGCTAGCCAAATACACCATGGTTTGGCAAAAAGGCTATTTTTTTTTTTAACATTTTGTACTAGATTAATAAAAAATTAATTAAAATATTTATTAAGTCACTGTATTCATGTATTTTGTTTAATTTAGTCACGGTACTCAAAATCAAAATAATTTAATCTCTTAATTTTAAAAATTATTTCAATTTAGTCCCTTCTCTTAACAGAATTTAATTTATCCATTAAAAGGGATAATATCAACGTTGACATGACACTGATGTGATATATTTTTGATGACGTGACACCAACATAATGACATAGAATACCAGTGGCATCGACATGATGACATAAATATAAGAAAAAAAATTTTGGATCAACCTAGTTTGCTAATTTGACTTAAACTCGAGTTAAAAACTAAATCAAATAAATTTTAAATTTTTATACTATGATAAATAAAAAATAAATTTATTTAATCTTTTTATTTTATTTTATTCCAACATAATGTAAGTTATTCATCTAAATTTGACTTTAAATATGAAATTTTTTTCAAAACTTTTTTATAGAAAAAGAATTTAATTTTAATTTTTTTAAAAAAATAAATTAATATACAAAATTTAAAATTAAATAATCAAACAAAAAAATATTTATATATATAAATCTTTTACAGTTAAATATTTAACTTATTAATAAGTATATTTATCATCTACTTAAATAGTTATATTTTTCAAATATTTTTTTTTAATTTAATCTCTCTACATCTTTAATGTTGTTCAATTTAGTTATCATGCTGGTGGCACGTTATCATGTTGGTGCCACGCATGTCATCTTCTTTAACAATAAAATTAGATATTGTTAGAAAAAGAGATTAAATTGAAATAATTTTAAAAATCAAAACGCTAAATTATTTTGATTTTAAATGTAAATATTAAATTAAACAAAATACATGAATACAGAAACTATTTTAATTATAAAAATTTCCTTGAGAGATGCTTTTTTGGGATTTGTAAATGATGGTTTATAGAGGAAATTACGAAATACCCATCCTTATTTTTCAAATATGACAATCACCCTTTTATTAATAATAAAATTATCCCCATTATTATTTTGAATTTAAAAAATTCTCTTAAGAAAAAAAAAAGAAGGCAAACATTGAATAAATTTCAGAATAATATAATTTGTTTTATGGTAGATTTTAAGTTCCCAAAACATTGATTTTACAACAAAACCAAACAATTTCAAGTGCAAAGCTGATGGATTGAAGAAAGAGGAGGAGAAGGCAAAAATTAGGAGTTGAGATCCAGGCTTTACCTTAATTACCAGATGCTGAGTGCAGCAAGCACCATTCACAAACAATTTATGGCAGGCTCACTCAGGCGTAGAGTGTAGTATGGCTTACGAATTGGATGGGCCCCCGCCCCCCACGAAACAACAGGGACTACACATCTTTCCTCTGGCAAAGGGGTAGGCATTAAACCGCAAATAATCAGGGTAAACAAATTAGTCGGAAATGGAGCAACTTAAAAGATGCTTTTTAACATTTCATTGATAAAACACTATGCTATATGTTTCACTTTTCTGAAATTAGTACACAGTGGGACGCTAGCCCTTCATCTATCATATAGTGTACCATGATCTGCCCAGGGCCACAGGCATTTCTGCCATTCTCATGCTGCATAAGCAGCTGCCTGCTATAATCCAATAACCATCAGCTGATGGACCTCCTTTCATGGGGAAGGTTTCCAATCAAATTGAAGATTATTAAAACCGTTAACCGCTCCTAGCCCACTAAGTAACTGGCTCCCCAAATCCTGTTGGTGATTCATACCTTGGTCCCTAGCCATCGTTGTCATGCCTACCCTTCCATTCATGACAGGGTTATTACCCATTGCAGCTCTGATTCCATTGACCATCGCAGATTGGCCAAGCCCACCACCCATTGTACCAAAACCGCCACCAACAATACCTGAATTATTGTTGACACTTCCATTCCCCACCAAACCATTTCCACCATTAAGAACTGTATTGTTACTTGTTGGCATCATTCCATTTACACTCTTCACATCATTGCCTAGAGCGCCAGCACCAACCATACCACCTGTGCCATTAAGTTGGCCAGACATTATTTCATGAATGATTTTCTGAACAGAGCTTTGCGATTCACTTGGGTCAGCCTCACCAGAAAGAGCTGGCTGCTGCATGGGCATATTCACAGGAGAATTGGCAGAACTCATGTGACTAGTAGCTGCCAAAGCACCATGAGGAGCTTGAGGAGGATTATTAGATGAGGAAGGTGTTGGTGACTGAAATGGAGAAGGATTTGCTTGTGCTTGTGGTATTGTACTAGAGGAGCCAGGGGAAGAAATCTGAACAGAATTTCCACCATAGGGACTGCTTGCATTATTCATAGAATTCTGCTGCCTGGAGTTCATTGAATTCTGGTGTAGAAGCCCAACAATGGTGCCAGCAGATGTTGATGCAGATGCTGCATTAAGAGAGCTATTTACATTAGCCACACCATTGTTAGCAGCAAGCTGCATCCCAGAGGCCTGGGCAGAACTTTGGTCACTATTGGAGCTCTGAGCCTTCGTCTGCTGTTGCGGTGTCTGCTGATGCTGTTGCTGTTGCTGTTGTAGCTGTTCCTCAGACTGTTGAGCTTGAGCATTAAAACCAGATGAAGTACTTGTTCGTCGTGGAAACTTAGCCAAACTCTCTGAAGAAAAACAAAAGAAATGAGCTAACAAGCCTGCTCACATATTTGTTGAGCCCAACATGAGAACAATTGAATCTGAAGCTACACATGCATACCATTCTTATTTCTATATACACTTTAATCATTAGTTTGCAATCATATGGGAAATAAAGAAAGCCCCTTGATCGCTACCCTGGAAGCAGGGTAGTTTGCATCAGATGGAGCGAGTCTAACAAACTTAAGTTCATGTCAAGCTAGATAAGCTGCTGATGAGAAGGACAATCTAAAGCAGAACTGGAGCTTTTCTAAGAGGTACGGGGAGAGTGAAGATAGTGGTGCTTAAATCAATTCCCTTGTTGGGTAGCATGCCAGAAGCAAAATGCCTTGATTCCCAATAGTGATACATAATCAGCTGTTCTTTGAAAGATCAAAAGCACTATGTGTGTTTCGGGAACAATCATTTCTGTATTTGCTAAAATTACCAGAACACTAGATGTTCAAACATCAAATTTTTTACCTAAGTACCTATTTCAATAAAAAAAATAAGAATAAAGACTTCAGTGCCTCTTACTTATCTATTCTCACTTAGTCTGAATTTTTGACCCCATGTCCCCTCAAAGTTCAATTACAGCTTTCTTTATTCTTCATCTCATACTTTGCAGTACCAATTATTCTAGGCTTCGCCGAGACATGAACATCTTTCTTCTTGCTCTCTAAATCCCTCCTTACATTCATATTACTACAAAATTATTTGTGTAACCATAGATTGATTGAACCAAAGAGCACTCAATTTCCTTCCAACTGCTTGTGACCTTCAGCAAGCACAATTAACCATCATCTGACATAAATAGGAAGTATTATAAAGATAACAAGCAATGACAATACAATCTCGCATCGGATGAGACTGTTGTATCATTACCAACATAAGAATCCGGGCTAGGTGAATGGAAAACCCAGGAAAATTATTTTCAGATTCCCATGCTTTTTTGTTTGGAGCTAAGTCAGTAAACCAAAAAAAAACAAAGCAGCAAACCAAAAATACCCAAAGGTCAAGGGTTAAGTTTTAATGACCTACAGCTAGAAGAAGACAAATTACCGAAAAGGTAATATTCTAACTAATCTAAAAAAGAAAAATAATTTCTCACACTATCTGCAAAAAGGTGAAATATAAACAAATCGGAAGTTACATCATTCAATACAATAATTCAATGGCATAGCTAAATGAAAACATTGGGCATTAAAAACTGAGAGAACCCTTAGCTGTCCAAAATTAAAAATCAGAACAATATCACATGACCACATGATATCAAAGGGCTATCACATCTACAGCTATCAACCAGCTTCTCCGGTTGGAAACTAGTTTAAAGGTAAACCAATACAAAATGAAGGGTATTAGACATTCACAACAGCCATTGCAGGATGCCCGGATCAGTACTTTCAAGCATTTATAAAAAATATATTTAAAACAAGAAACTGCCAAAGAGAAAATAAAAATAAAAATAAATGAATTTAGCAAGGGAAACCTTGTCCAAACTTACCCATGGGTCCAGTCCTCGTTTCTCTACTGTAATCAATCAAGTCCTTCATACTATTAACAACTTCAGATATCTGTTAAAAACCACAACAAACAAAAAAAGAAATAGTGCATTAGGAGGCTGTATACATTTCAATAGCATAGTTCTTCAAAAAGGAACTACAAATGTCAAACTCATTTTCTCATTTAAGTTTTTCCAATCATCATACCACGATAACAAACATTTTACTCTTAAAGTACATTTTAATAATACAATACTGGTCTTAGTCCTCATAAAATGCAACTGCTAGAACACTTCAATGATGCAAGTACATCAACATGGATCCACAAGAACTTCAGAATATCATGGAAATTAACAATCAAAGGCTTAGTCGATGATGAGTTTGATCTCTGATTCAGTTTTTTCGCCCCAAAGAAAAACTAGAAGCATTTTCTAGAACTGATATCAACAAAATCTCTATGCAGATTTTGTTGAGCCTTTATCCAGCAGTTACAGGAACTCATTCAATGACTGCACAAATTTTCTCATTAACAAAATGTAGCAGAAAAATACAATGTACCAATTCAAAATTCAAATTAGAAATGAAAGCAGCAAGAAATAATAATCAGATTTATAAGAAACATAAACAATGTAGAGGAGGAAAATTATCTTGCAAAAAAAATCCATAATATAACAATACATCTCTCCAATTCACAGCACTCAACCTCCTACACAAATTTATTATAAGCGGATGCAAGACATTACCTGAAGACAACGAACATATCTCTTTGTATAACCCAAATCATTTACCAATGGCACTTCCAAGGCTTTTGCCAATTGCCGAGCTGATGCTACAAACCTAAAGTTTATTAATAGCTCATTAGGAATCCATACAAGCAGTAGAGGTCACACATATAGATATTATTATCTAAATAAAAAGAAAAAAGGAACAGAAGAATCTACTACAAGTTGATTTTATATCCATTGCCGGAGAGTGTGCATGAGTGTTTGTGTCCAAGATTCATAACCAGAATCTATCAGAATGGAGCATCTAACATTACTGTAAAGAGACTATAGTACAAACCTAAGACCTATGAAAGAGACAATAGTGATGTCAAGAATAAACAAGAAACTAAACTCAAAGATACTATGGAATTATGGCCTTTATTTGATGTTGAACTGATTTAGGGCCTTATTTAAGCTAAAATTGATATTAGGAAGTCATATCTAAATGATCTTTATGAAAGAAGGTATTTGCTTTCATTTTATCTTGTGTTTTTTCGATTCCAAGCATCATTATTCTGGTCCTTTTAAGGTCCACTAGAAGTTGCAGATTTTGAATTAAGAGCATTATTTTTGTTTTTGCCATGTTATTTGATTTCATTTTCCATTCAGGAGTTGTTTAAGTCAAGTTTGGTAATGTCCTATTCTCAATGGCCAGTTACAGGAATGAGGTTACAGGAACTCTACAAATTTGTATACAACTTCATTCAATTAATAAAGAACAAGTGTGCAACATTATGACCAGCTTTTATCCTTTCTTTCGGATTGTGTGAAGCAGAACTAAAGCTGTTACACCGGGTACAAAGCCTTTAAAAACATTGGTGAGTGAAGCCTCTGAAAATATAGGCATTATTTCTATCTTTACTTTCCAGCACAATTTCAGATTTACAATGAGCCTTCCCTTGAACCCAAGAATATCCTAATCAGCAGACACAAACCAATTCGACAACAAAACAAAACATTTTCCAACCCTACCCCTGGTTTACTTTTCACCGATACTTTCCACAACTCAGGGCTAGCAGACAGGCATTATCATTTTGCTTTAGTTTCAGCCATTAAGGCTCAATCATTTCCACACTAATTCAAGCATCATCTATGACTATCTTCTCTCATCGAATTAAACCCTAAATCGTATATTCTTGCTCACAACACACCCAACATTTTTTATTTGATGTAATTTATCATCACACTATGCCCTCAAGGGCAAGGTAGGTTGCAACCTATGAAGTGATGCACCAGTACCAAGCATCCCTACATACCATGAAAGACATATATATAACAAACAATATCTAGTCATAACTATAAAATTCTCAATTATCCAAACAACAAAGTAACAACACACAGACACAAATAAAATATTCCTCTGCACCACCTTCACTGCAGATCATCTAATAAAGAACATCTAGAGTATGTCCTCAAGGAAGAGTAATTGACAACCAACCCCGTGCTGTTAGTCAAGCTTGGAAACTTGCACAGGAAAAAAACAGGTCTCAATCTTTATATATTTGCAAAACAGGATGTGTATTATAAATACAAATGAGAAACTGGGAAAAGAAAAAAGGTGTTTTACCCAAAAGAAAGAGGTTTCAAATTAACATAATTGGCAACATCAACACACTGGTGCAAGTGAATGACAGAAAACATACACCTAGGTCATGTGCAAGAGGAACATGGATAGCATACATACCGTAGAAGAGTAAAAAGGAGGAAGGAGAGGTCAATCAAAAAACCAAAACAAAAGGGAAAAAATACTCCATTCAATCAGAAAGAGGCACAATCATAAGGACATACAAGTTACAGTTATTCTGCAACTCTGGAGCAGATAAATTTGATGATGCATTTTGAGTTGCTGCTTGATACTTTTGAGCTGCGACCCCAAGCTGACTAACCTGTGCAACACAAATTACTACAGTCAAATACAACCAATACCAGACAAGCAACAATCAAACTCTTACAATCCAAAGAATACAACATAACAAACAGGAAAGATTCTACAATGAAAAATCCAATATTCAAAGGAATTTCATTCCTTGGGAAATACACTAGCCCACAAACTAGTAAAAAGGCTCATCTAATAACAAAATGCAAATGAAAAGCACTGAAAAATTTTCCAAATCCAACCCAAAAAACCACTCATGTTGATGTAGACGTGTATTTAACTTATAAATGCAAAACAATGTTTGTCAGGCCATTTTTAAAATCCCAAAACAACCTTATATCAACCAATACAAAATGCCAGAGAATTTTCCCCAATATGTAATTAACACAAAGGTATTTCACATCATCACATCTAATTATATGCTTAATACTTCAAAAGGATTTACTCCTAATTTTAGAGAAAATGAGGGGAAAAATACGAAAATCCAGCATCATGATTCATGTAATATTTCAAAATTACAAGAATGGTGCAACAGGAAAATTTCAAGCAGCCAATCAGAAAATAGAAAGACATCCCAACTTCTTGAGATAATAATCTCACAGAATCAGCATAAAAATATACAGTAAAAGTAGATGGATCTCCTTTTCTTCATCATATCCTAAGATGGCAATTATAGTTCCTAGGGCAAGTGTAAGCCTAAAATAACAGCATAAGATTTAAAAAAAAAATTGAAAGTGATAACGTCATAACAGTTTTTGAGTTTTGACCACCATAAAATTCAATTATCTTTACAAGGACAAAAATGATGAAGCAGCTGCTACGAAGAGTTTCACCTCATACAACTCAATACAAAAGAAGCAATCATATGCAATAAAACAAGGAATACAAGATTGCATAAAACTCAATCAACCTGGTTCTGTAGGTTTCATACAGTTATGGCATCCTATGCACATAAGTCAATAGCATATATGTGACATTTCTCAAGCTATAGAGCAAAATTTTATGACGACAACCTGAGGTATCAACAATCTTCTAGGGATAAGTTCTTCATGACGCCGAGCACAAAATTCCCAAGAACATATCTGATGAAAAGAATTAAAGAGCAAAAAACAAAGTTAATAAGGCCTCAAAAAGTTTGAAGTTGATAAAAGTCATTACTCCAATTTGTAACCTTCAGATCTGGTGAGAAAACTATCCGAAGCTGACCATCACGAACAACACGGAGTTGATCAAAAACACTTTCTTGTATTGCTTTTGCATAGTCCAGGACAATTTGACCGGATGAATTATGATACTCACGGGGCATATCAACATAAAGAAGTTCTTCCATAGTACCACTTTCGTATTTAATTTTGAAAAGCCTAGGGAGAACCTCGACAGTCGCCTCTAAAAGCACAGTATAAATATCAGATATACAAGTGATAAATAAATTAGCTACAAGAAACCAATACATACAAATTCAAGCTAAAATAACATAAGTACTTTCTTAACACCCAAAGAAGAAATAATACATATTAATCATGCTAATATAAGATAACCCAAAAGAAAGAGGAACCACAACAAAAACAAAAACAAAAAGGACATACCAAAACCACGGCCTGGCTTGCGATTGCATATTTCACAGTGCCATACATCCTGTAAACATTTTTACAGCAGTTTAATCATCCTTTGCATTAATAGTTTGCTATTAAAAACACAAAAACACAAACAAAAAACAATACAGGAGACATCTGCAGGGCACAAAGACCGTGAGGACAAATTTCATCTATAAATTTAACGGGGGACACAGCAAACTATCAAAGATGTAAAGTTCCAAAGAAAATTGACCTCATCCAATTACATAAGAGGCCACTTGAATGAGGTTCAGGGTTGGAAGTTTCAGCAAGTTTTCTCAGAAACAGACCTGAGGGAAAACACCTGTAGTTTGGCGGCCACTTCCATACATAGAAACACACCACTTCTTTTTGGCATTTGGAGCAAAGTACTCAGCAACAAATTTTCTCCAAAATTCAATATTGTTGTCCTACAAGAAAAACTGGCATGTTACATCCACCAAGCTACTGAATACACATGGAAAGTAGATTCCTCACTCCATGGAGATCTTACTTCAGGTCTATGTTGTTGCTGATACATGTAATGTGTCAAACGCCTGGCACACATCCCAAGCTCATACACTGGTTTCACAGGAGTTCTCAATGACAAATTCTGCGGTTGAAACTGCTGCGGTAATTGTGATCTCTGCTGAGGCATTGCTTTCAAAAGTTGCTGTTGCTGGTGTTGTTGGTGTTGTTGTAACTGCAAGAGTCTTTGTTGGTGCAAAAGATTAATTTGGGCAGCAGCAGCTTGAGAGGGCTGCCGTGACATGTGGAGGAACTGCTGCTGCTGCTGCTGCTGCTGTTGCTGTTGCTGTTGCTGCTGCTGCTGTTGTTGATGCAAAAACAATGACTGATCCGAATGTTGGGGTTCCATTTTTACCTGTGCCAAAGTTCTCATATTTGGAATTTGTTGTGGTTCCGGTTTCACTGGAGCAAGATTCCTCAGCGATTGCAACTGCTGTGGCTGTTGTGGTTGCTGCTGGCCATGCTGATCATTAGTCACTTGTGGCTCCAATTTGACAGCCCCAACACCAGGCAACCCCCCTCTAATAGATTGAAACTGTTGTTGCTGCTGCCCTTGGTGGGTGTTGTGAGGGGTAGAGAACTGTTGCATTGCTTGTTGACCATGTTGGAAATGTTGCGACTCGAGTTGTTGGGACTGCTGTTGATCTGATAGCATATGGTTACCAGAAAGGTTTGAAAATTGCTGACCCTGAACTTGACCAGATGAACCAGGGTTTGCCATGTTTGATGGCACAAAGGATGATGAGGGAGCATTAAACCCCATCCCATTGCCTACATTTGAAAGTGGATCAGATTCGGCCCCAGAGTCCATGCCTCCACGCTGGCTACTTCCAGGACCAGACAGCTGAGGGTTTGGACCCCCATTTCCAAAAGACTGATTTAGAAGGGAAGACACATTGGGCACATTTCCAAGCATATTCATATTATTAAACTGAGCACGGGGCGACACTAACGAAGTGAATCCAGTTTGAGAAGCCAGACCACCACCTTGGGCTCCTAACGTCCCTGAATTTGACCGCAGAATAGAAGGCGGAACAGACTGCGCACCACCTATAGGAGTAGGAGGCCCAGATGGTACCATGTTTCAAGAATCACTATCTAACACTCACTCACAAAACTGCAACAACTATCTAAAACAACATGAATTCAATTAAATAAACGACAATTAAGAGACAAAACACAGAAAGACAGTGGTAGAGCCCAAGGCAATCAGCAGTTTATCCCTGACTTGGCTGCAATCAGCTTCATACTCCTCATTGAGCAGAAATAAGACGGGGAAAGTTCTGCGCCTGAGCATATAGCTTTCTGTTCTACAATACCAGAGGCCAAAACCAAAGAAAACCAAAGCCCAGGAAGGACCTCTGATTCTGAGCATTCTAAAATTGCACCGTCTCCCCAAGACAAGCAACACTCGAATGGCTTTCGCATGAATCCTTATAAAATAGAGCAAGAATTTTCAGATCCACTGCAACAAAAATCATTCCAAAATAATATTAATAACAATTAGCACAAAAAGAATAAAAATCTTTCACCAAAGAACCCAACTCTAAAATCCCAATAACCATAAAATCAGACTCCAGTCAAATCTTAAAGCAAAAAGCAAATCTCAAGAACTCAAAAAGCTCGTCAAAACCAACAAAATTTTAGTTAAAATTAAAGAAAACTCACCAAAATCAACTTCCCAAACTCAAATTTTTAACCACCAAAATGCCCAAAAATTGCAACTTTACTATACAAAAACAAAAACTAATGCTCAACCAAAGAAACACTAAAAAAAACAACTAAACCCATCTCGATCGAGCCCTAAACTGCACAAATCAACGATCCAAAACTTTGAATGAGTAAACCAGCAAATGGGTATTAAAGTAAACAAGAAAATAGCAAAAGGGTCAAAGCTAAGACGACTTTAAGAAGACTTACCAGAGTTAAAAAAATTCCCACAGTTACAGTCAAGAGAGAAACAAGAGAAGGAAATAAAAGAGAGTCTCCCAAATCTCCAAAGCTTTGATTTCAATTAAAACATACCCAAAAAAGCCCAAATTTCTTTAACTCTCTTTCTCTTCAAATTCTTTTATTTCTTGCTTCAATGAACTGAAGCAATGAAATATCTTTGTATCCCACTTCACCACAGAAGGAAAAAGAAAAAAAAAAACTTCTTTTGGCTCTTTGCTCTTCTCTTCAATCAAATCTTCTGCTTCTTTCTTCTTTTCTTAACTTTATTTTTTTTTTATTCCACTTAATATTTTTTCCTTGTCTCAGTATGTGCCCTGTTCTTCTTCGCTGTATCCAGAGAGAGAAAGCCGAGAGGGAGAAAGAAAGAAAGAGAGAAATGTTTTTAGAGAGAGAAAGAAAGAGAGTGTTTGTGTTGTCCTTGCGGACGTCAAAATTGTATTCGATCGGGTTGAATATTTTTTTTTTCTACTTTCATTCCTTCCCCGTCTTTACCTTTTGTGTGAAATCAAGTCAAATGCTATTCTTTCTCTTCACTTGTCTGTATGTTTTTTTTTTTTTTTAATACCATGGGATGATGGGATGGGATGGGATGGGATGGTGATGGAGGCATGTGCATGCAACGCATGCATGCATCAAGTACATCCGTCCACCATGGATGATGGGATGTAATTAAGTGACGCATTGATTTTGAGTTATATTTATTATGTTGCCCTATTTGCTGCAGGCGTTAGAGTTCCTTTGTATGAGAATGCTTACACCAAATTACGGTGCATCATTCGTTTCCAGCGGTTAGATAGTAGAAATGTCCATGATGCGAGATGTACGGTGATCGTATAGAGATGTCACAAGCTGGAGTATTCCTCCAAGTTGGCAGATCTGACCCACTTGCTTGGCCCGTTACAAGTCGGATTGGATTTAGACTTTTTTGCTCAAGTTTTGCTAAATATTTTCTTTTTTTGGTACAATGAGAGTACTGGCCTTTTATTACATCTAAAATATTTAAAATCAATATAAATATTTTTATTATTTTATAATAAAAATATTAGTTTGTTGTTTTATAATAAAAATATCATTTGTATGGACAATTTAGAGTAAATCCAACCACCTCAAAACATTATTATGTATTATATATTAATCATATTAGTCCTAGTCAATTTATAAGATTAATTTTTTTTATAAAATTTGTGTTTATCTATATCTATATTAACAAATAATATATATAATATGTAATAGGTGATTAAGCTTAAGTTAATCGATACTCACTCAATTGTCAAAATTACATGAAAATTAACTAATATTGTATAAAGTACATAGAAAATAGGATCCTTTTACTTTTTCCACTAATGAGAATCTGGGTCTCATTATTTTTAGTTTTACTTGCATGTAATACTAGCAATAATAACATTTCAAAAAGAAAAGTAGGTTAAATATTCAATTTAAAATCTAATGTTTTTTGTCAAAATTTCAATTCCAGAATGTAACTTATCATTTTTACCCAATTAGAATATAATTCTTTTTAAATATATTCATTCAAGGAAAACAAAGAAAAACAACTAGTAAATACAATTAATAAATTTATCCAGGAATTGATAGATTCCGTGCTTTGTTTTTCCAATCGCAATGGAATATAATAGGCACAGATATCACCAACTATATGTGTGCTGTTTTTGATGGGGCAGAGATAGGTGACGAGTATTGTAAATCCATTATTACTTTGATTCCCAAATCTAAATCCTTGGAAATTATCTCTCAATATAGGTCGATTAGTTTGTTGCTTGTTATGTTTAAAATTCTCATGAAGGTCATTACTAATCATTTGAAACCATTTATAAGCCAACTAATTGAGGAAACACAATCAAGCTCCATACTTGGAACACATATTGTTAAGAATATTATTGTTGCATAAGAAATTATGCACTCTTTCAAAACGAAGCAAGGCAGATCGGGGTGGATGATGATTAAGATAGATCTTGAAAAGGCTTACGATAGACTTCGTTAAAAATTTATTCATGACACTCTTATAGATGAAAATATACTTGAGTGTTTAATCAATATTATTGTTCATAGCTAGAGTAGCAGTAATTCTCAAATTTTATGGAATGGGACAAGATCCAATAACTTCAAGCCTTCTAAGGGGTTCAACAAGGAAACCCTCTCTCTCCATACCTTTTTGTATTGTGTATGAAAAGGTTATCTCATGGAATTAAAAATGCTATAGCTTAAGGTCTGTGGAAACCCATCAAGCTTAATAGACAAAAACCTCCACTTACCTATCTTTTCTTTATAGGTATATGGCTTAATTTTATTTGCAAAGGCATCCACCTCCTAATATTAGAGGATTTATGTATGTGCTCGAATGAAAAAGTGAATGCAGAAAAATCTTCATTCTACTGTTCAAAGAATGTGGATCAGGGATTGATTCAAAGACTCATTGTGAGCTCTGACTTTACATATATAGATAATATGAGTAAGTATCTAGGAATGCCATTATTCAGTGGACATAAAGGTTGACATATGTTCAAACAGTTAAAAGAAAAAGTCAAAAGTCGATTATTTTCTTGGAAAGCATCTGCCTTGTCCTTTGTTGGAAGATTTACATTAGTTAAGTTTATACTATCTAAAATTCCTTAATACACCATGCAAACTATAGCCATCCCAATTGACGTGTGTAAGAGAATTGAAGCACTTTGTCGTCGATGCCTTTGGGTAGGTGATGGCCATTCAAAGAAAATTCATCTTATGCGATGGAATGAAATTTGTAGGCCCAAAGATGAGGGAGGTTTAGGAATTAGACAATTAACGATAATGAACAAGGCATTTCTTTTAAAAATGTGTTGGCAAATAGTCTCGAAACCCGAAGCTTTGTGGGTGAGATTGGTGAAGGCAAAATATAATTATGGAGTTTTTGCACGTCTTGATAGGTTACAATGCTCCGGCTCATCACACTTTTGGACTTTGATTGCACGTTTGTGGGAAACATTCAGGAAAAATGCTCATTGGGCTATTGGTAATAGTCTCATAGTTCGATTCTAGATGGATACATGGGTAAGTGAGTGACCATTAATGGAAGCTACCAAAACAAAAGGTTTTATTTTTGAAGACCATTTCCAAGTCAATAATTTTGTGATGTCTGATGATGAATGGGATTTTAATAGTTTATCTTTGTATCTTCTTTCTGAAGAGTTAACATTGTTTTAGAAAATATCGCACCGCAACAAGGCACCACCTCAAATCAACCATACTAGGCTCTATCTTCTTCCAATCTATTCACAATCGCATCTGCATATGAGTTTATGCGAAAGAATTCAGATTTAAATCTAGTGCCTAGTTCAGGGAAATGGCAAGTAGCTTGGAGTTGAGACTGTCCTGAGAGAATACGGATGTTTTTGTTACAATGTCTTCATAATCGATTGTTGGCCAATAAGAAAAGATTCAGAAGACATTTGTCCAATGAGCCACTGTGCCCCCAATGTGGTTTAGTAGCTGAATCTATCATTCATGTTCTCAAAGATTGCTTAAAGGCAAGTGCAACTTAGCGACGTCTTATACCATCAGGTGTGACTTATTCCTTCTTTAATTTATCTAAAGCCAATTAGTTTTTATCATAATTAATTATGTCTAATAAAGAGAATAATGGTGCATGATGGGCTACAGTATTTGTGACTACTTGTTGGTTTTTTTGGAAATAGAGGAACACTTTCATTTGTGAAAAATGCAAATGTTCAGATTAAAAGGAGGTTATCACTAATTTGCAACATGGTCTTATGTTGTCGATTTGCACACGTAAATATATGTATTAAACAAGTAATATAGACAATAATCAAACAAGTATACCCATTCAACCCACTATAGAAAATTTACACCTAAGGCCTCTTTGGAAGACCATGATGAGGACAACGCAAAAATAATTTTTTGTATCTTTCCCAAGCTTCGTACAACGATTATGAATATTGTGGCGTGAATAATGTAATATCATTCTTCATTTTTGCTGTCTTAGCCAAAAGAAAGAACTTAGCAAGAAACTTTTGAGCAAGATCATCCCATGTCGTTATTGGGCCAATAAAGAACACATTCAACATGCTTTAACTTTATCCCAGAATGAGAAAGGAAAAAGCCTAAAATGAATTACATCATCTGTGATACCATTGTGGTTGAACGTGTCATAAATTTTCAAAAAGTTTGATATATGGCCATTAAGATCATCATTTAGAAGGCCCCCAAACTGAACTAAAGTTTGAATCGTAGTGATGATAGTTGGCTTGGTCTCAAAATATTTTGCTTGAATAGCTAGCCTTCAAATGCTTGATGGCATTCGTTGTACAAAAGTAACAATACAATCCATTAAGCAACAATTGTCAACTACTATGTGTTCTTGGATTTGCTATTCACCGTATTGATCAACCATTACATTTATTGAAGAAACACCTTGTTGATTTTCTTGTTGAAGTCTGTGAAATATTCTCTAATTTTTAAATCACACGGAAAAATCTTCAAGTTGTTTGCTATTCTCATACAACGACTGAACATACTTGTAAAACGAAGAAATAAAACTTAAATTAAGACTAATATGTAAAATTTTAATATTAGTAACTAACAAAGAAAATAAAATCCCCTACAACGTTGACAAAAACTTGTTATCAATTTTATACACGCAAGTATATGTATCGAATAAGTAATAAAACTAGTAAGTCCCGATTATCGTTCCTACAATGATTTGTTTTTAAAGTTTCAGTAAGTACTAAAATTATATAATAAATTCGTCTTATTTAAGTTAACCAACAATTATAAAAAAACTAGTCAAAGATAAAATTCAAACAAATAAACAAGAAATTAACCAACAAAAACTAAATATAATGAGAAAAGCAATAGATTAAAAACTTAAGATCATGGGTTCATTCAACATTTCATTTGATACTAAATTTTCCTATTATTTATTTTTTCTGGGTAATTTTACTAACCTAGAATTCAAAGCTATGGACAAGTCTCTATCAAAATGCTTGTATAAATACCTAACTTAATCAGTTCACTATATGCTTATAGGAATCAATTAAATTAAGTTCATTAAGCAAGTGTCCTAATTTGATTATGTATGTCAATTAGTGTATGTCTACCCAAATAGCGAATAGATTACCTAAATGACATGTACATACATTATTAAAATCTTAGTCCAACCTAAATCTCTCTGTTGAGTTTTAATTAGATTCATAAATTAATTAATTATTGGCCAAGCAATTAATGACATTAAGAACATATTTAAATAAGTAAAATGATATCCATTCATGATAAATAACACAAAAAACCAGTATTCAGATTACATGTTGAAATCCAACATAATCTTAGATAAACAAATTAGTGCATAATATCTAAATAAAACACTCTCCAAAGAAATTTAGTCATGAATTTAAAACAAGAAAATAAGAATAACGCAAAAGGAGAGAAAGAAACTACTATTAAATCTTAGTGAATCTCAAAACTCTCTTAATTATTATTGAATTCTTAATTGATTCGTAGTTTCAATTCTCCAGAAAAGCTACTGCTATCTTTCCCTCTAAATGCTCTCAAAAAGGCTCTTGAATATGTATAAGGGTGCCTTACTTTTCCAATTTTCCATCAAGTTTAATTATGGATATCAGGGTGGTGCTGCGACGCCATGACAAGTTTTGGTAGTGTCGCGATGCTACTTTTTTGATACTGCGACGCCATGCTCTCAACCAATTGTATGATGCACCCATCTTGCCTAGCATCGCAGCCACAAGCTTCCAACACTGCAATGGTGGGCTTTTCAGCTCTACAGCCTTGAGTGACTCAGCGTCGCGGCCTCAGTCACCTGGCTGCCTTATGTGCAGTTTGAATCTATCTATCATTTTCAGACATGATTTTCACCTTGATTTGTTTTAAAGTAGGCGAAAAGTACACTTGAAAGTTATAGCCCATTCTCTAAACTTTTCAATGAATCAGAAATCAAGTCAATTAGACTTTTGCAACTTAAGTTATCTTTAAATTACCACATCATGTACAAGTGACACCTTCACCATATTTGTGTTATCATAACTCAATTTCACCTTACTCATCACATATCCTGCACATAACCATGAGAGAAATCAACATTAACTCTTCTTAAA
>NW_018397260.1:2990669-3064594 GCF_002168275.2 Theobroma umbraticum | reverse complement strand
CCAAAATAAAGTAAAATTAAATTAAAACAACTTAATTTCACTATTTAACATGTAATCTAACTTAACTTAGAGCAACAACTAAAATGCTCAAATTCAAATCTAAAATGCAAAGGTCTAGCTACTAAAGTCCCCAAAATGTGTTAAAAACAACTCTATATAACAGAGTTATCATCTTGGAGGTGCATTTTGAATTCCCAACTAATATTGTAAGCAAAAGACTATTGTCTAGTACTCGAGCAATTCTTAATTGGTTGGATTATACCGACTACCGACTGGATATCTTTAAATTCTGATGGTGCTTATAGAAAATCTAGTGAACAAACAACTGCTAGTGATGTTTTGAGAGACTCAGCTAGTCATTGAAGAAAGGGTTTTGCATTGAGGTTATGTAAATGTATTGCTTATGGAGTTGAATTATGGAGAGTTTATCGTGGACTTCAGTATGCATGGGATCTTGGTTTTCGAAAGATTGAGCTTTAGGTTGACAGTAAGTTAATGGTTCAAGCAATGTCATCTCCATTATGTCACCTATGTTGAAACTCAGATTTGATTCGAGCAATCCATGGTTCAATTCAAAGACAATGGAAAGTTCGTTTGTCATGTCTATAGGGAAGGAAATATAGTCATTAACTTTATGACAAACAAGGGTTTTCCAATTTCTGAAAGTTTTTTATCATATGTCAATCCTCCTAAGAAGGCTAGAAACTACAACTGAACAATGTAATTGAGGTCTCTTTCCCATGAATGATTAGGTAATAAAATCTTATAATTTCCCTAAAAAAATAAAAATAAAAATAAAAAAATAAAACTAACCGTTATTACATGAAGGTAATTCTTAACAAATATAGATTCCCTTATTTCTTTTTGCTCAATTATATTCCTTTATTTCTATTGATAATAATTTATTAATTTTTATCATATTTTTTCTTAAACAAATAAAATTGAAAAAAAAATTACATTCTAATATAAATGAAATAATGAATTGAGTTTTGAAGTCAAAAATTTGTCCAATCGTAGATTTTAAAATGAATATATAACCGGAAAGAATATTGTTTAAAACATTAGAAAAACTTTGGGCAATTGTAATCATAGTATATTGTCAAAGGAGTTTGTACTTCGAACCTTTAAGGATATATAAAATCTAATGTCAATGAATCTAGAACAAAAAAATTGTGGACCAACTACACTTTATAAAAGAAATTTGCAACTTTGTGGCTTAAGACCATACAATTGAAATTTGCAAATTTGCTGCTTTTTTCAGAAGAATTTCTTCGAAGCTTGTCTTTAAGAAATTTGAGCAAAGGTATACTTTATTTATTTATTTTGTTCTCCACATCCTCGTAGATTAGAGGGTTGGCGTAAATTATAAAACTTCGACCCTTTCCCACTATATCCCGCGTGGCAGCTCGCCAGACTGAGCCACCGCCCTCGGTTGTCGTGAGTCATTAATTAATGAATATTGCAACTAAGAATTTTTTATGGGATTTTATTTTTTCAGAGAGAAACCTATTCGATAAGATGCTATATTAATTTGTAAATGGAAGATAAGATGGTGAGGATATATATAAATGTTAAAATTCGAAATTTAAGATAAAAATTAGGGAGAAAAACATTTAAGTATTGAACAATAAGATTGGTTTCAGAGCATTAAAAAAAAAAAAACAACAACAATTTTTTAGAAAAACGTTTTCTGTTTCCTTTTTGTCTATTTTTCCTTCTCTCTTCTCTCCTTCTTCTACTCTCACCTAATTCCCCTCTTTATGGCAACATCCAACCAATAACTTGTGGTTCGTCGGATCCGATTAAAATAGGCAGCGTATTTAGCCTATTTTGAACATATTCTTTGGCCAATTTCGACATACCAACACCGTATTTAACCTCACCTGGCCAAATCCGATCAGTGATTGGAAGAATATATATATATATATATATATATATATATTCTATTCTTTATTTTTTTAAAAAAAATTTATTTTTTAGTTTTCGTTTTTTATTTTTCCAAAACAATCTTTTTAATTTTTCAAACAATAAAACTTAAATTTTTGCATTTTAAATATTTTTATTTTTTATTTTAAAATATAAAAGTATTTTTAAAAATTTTTGATTTATTATTTTCAAAATATGAAATTTAATATATAAAACTTCTAATTTTTTTCAGCAGATAAAAATTATTTTTAAAAAAGTTTTCAATTTTTTATTTTTTTTTAAAAATATTTTCAATCAAGTAATAATTCAAAATTTTGATTGGATTTTTATAAGTTCGGTTATCCTATTGAAGTATAGTGTCCAAATTAAGATATTTTAAAAAAATTAATAGATATCTTACCCGTTAACAACAGAATAAGGTGCTGGAACAAGTTCTGCCATGCCCCCTGTTATTGCTAATGCCGACAGACAAAGCTGGGGAGGATGCTCGAGCAGCTGGTTTGTCATCCATGGATTCCTCTCGGTGGAGAACATCAGGACCCTTGATGAATTCTGGAAGTTATGCTAAGCAGAAAAGTCCAGTTGTAAATGACCCTGTAATTACTAAAGATTCTATGTTTATGGGGCAGTGGGGTGGATCCTCTTCAAGGCGAGTTGCTGTTTCTAGCAGTCGTGATGCATTTGCTGGTAGTGAGGCTAACCCCCAGCGTTCTCGTACAACCGATGCTAGCCCTGGAGCGTTGCACAAAATTTCAAGTCAACAACGAAGTCCTGTTGAATCTGCTGACGCAAAGCGGACAATGTCTGGGAGAAATACTTCTCATGTCAAGGACTACGAAACCGCGCTCAAGGGGATTGAGGGCCTGCAATTTGAAAGTGATTGAGAGAGTTCATTATTAAATGCTCAGCTATATGATTGTTGTAAATCAAGAAATGATTAACGTATCAAAATATTTGATTTATTAATTGATGTATGATTTGTATTTTTAAGAAATACAATTTAAATTTTTTTAATTATAAAAAAATCATAAAATAGTGTAATACTACTACATTTTACAACAGAGTATGTTTCCTTGGGGGGTTGAGTTTTCAAGGAATTTGTAACTTGGGAGCTCCTGATTTGGTCTCAGTGCACCCAAAGCATAAAGCTTGTGAAGTGAAATTTGACTGCATCAAAAAAAAACAAAAAGAGAGAGAGAGAGAAAAGTTGAGAAAATGGAGTTACCTTATTTTTATCTCTCTAGCAATTGATATTTTCATTAATTAAGCTTTAACTTGAGCTTAAGTTTTGCAACTTTATCATTTAAGCTCAAGCTTACCTTATTCAATCTTTGCTTGAAACTTGAGTCTAAGTAAAATGAAAAAACATTGAAGCTCGAGCTGTATAACGTTTGGTTTGCTGAGAATTCAATTATGTTTATAATTCTAAACGTGACATGAAATGAAAAAAGAAAGTTCAAATATAAAAAAAAAAGTGATTCACATGATGGTTTAGAATTCAAGTAAAATTTTTTAATGCAACAGGAAAAAGAAAAAGATTAGCAAACAAATGGTACTGGCCACTCTGATCAAGCTGCTGAAATTCAATTGGCATGCAACTGATGGTAATCTTAATTTGGGGGTTAAAGTCAAATTTAAAATCTTGATAGTTGATAGTAGAGCTAACTTACTATATGTTACATTATATATATAAATAATTATTAAAATTTAAAATTTTGACTTGATCTCAAATGTCTGAAGCCTGAAGAAAAATGGGGTAAAAGTTATTTATATAAGGAGATTGTCGAAGTGTCAAAGGCACAATGGGTTACAAGGAGAATTGAGGTAAAAAAGTCGTTGAATAACTCCGAATTCGATAAAGAAGAAGGCCTAGAATTTGCATTGGATGTATGCAAGGGAAGAATCAGAGGTTTGTTTGTTCGTTTAAGGGTCTCACTCATGGGCGTTGAGGAGTCCTGGGCCCACCGTCGCTCCTATCTTAGCCGTTTTTCTTCTAGGCATCCTGCCATCTTGGAGTAGTATATACGGTATTGTCATAATGTGACTTGATGCTTTGTGTTTGCCATCCATCAAAGAAATTTGGGTTCTCATCATCATTCATATATTAGAAAATGGCATCATTAAAATCATGATTTTTGCTCATTACATAACATGCCAATTCCCCCAACCACATGATCCTTCTATTGGTTTAACACAACTTTAAGAGTTTTATTTCTCGTTTTTAATGTCATGCTCACACTTTCAAATAATAAGCATTTAAAGTTTCAAACCCTTTTATTCGTCCTTGATGAGGCCATTTCAACCTTTTTTATTTTGGCATACACCAAAGCTTTTTCAATTTAACTAATCACTCACCACCACCACCACCACCACATCTTTCTACCTAGGGTTTGAATTAACTTTATAGATTAAGAACTACGAATTTAATTTGCATGCGACTTCTAGCAGCTAGTTTCTTAGACTTTGCATGTTATATCTACACGAATTCCTTGATTAAAAGCAATAAATTATTCTTACCTCCAAAAAATAAAAGGAATTTATTATTCTAAAACAACAAAGGAATGTACATTTGATTAGAGTGTCACCAATATTTGTTCAATGTAGAGAACCTCGGGTCCCATTCAAGACCTTCTTTTTTTAAGAACTTTGTTAACAAGTACTAATTATAATCATTGATTAAGATGTTATTCTATAATTTAAAAATTATTTTTCTCCTTCCATCCCATTTTATTGGATAAAATTCTATGTGTGGATATTATTTTTTATAATAATAACTATGGTTACACATTATTTATTTTTTAAAAAAATTATGAAATTGATTTGGTGTGGTGGTTGATGCTAATGACTTTTTATGCTCTATATTTGGGTGTGATTTTAATTTGACTGTGGTGCTGTTAGTTTTATGTTCTGGGTATGGTTTAAGTATGATTCTAGTGTTAAATTCTTTTTTTTATTCTGTTTTATTTGTTAAGGTGTTCAAATAATCTTTTATTGGGATGTTGGTAAACTTGCTTTCAATATGTCTAGTTTTGATATAGACCTAGTTTTGTATCAACTTTTTGATACATTATTAAATGAATCCATTTGATTGAAAAAAAAAAAAGAGAATAACTTGATCTTGATTTTAAATTTAATCGTTTAACTATTTTTAACAGAAAATTTCATGAATATCATCAAAACAACTTTAACTAACACCTTACCTTATATTTAAATTATTTTTATCAAATTCAAGATAAAATAATAGTATAATTTTAGGAATAAGAGCTAAATAAGGATTGACTGAAAGATGGAAGAAAATGAATTGACGGCAACCTTTGTACAAAGTGTGAGCAACTTTGACAGAAGGGGAAGCTCCCATTCGCATATTAAATTGACTCAAAAAGGTTGAAGAAGCAAACAAGGAGATTGAGCTGAAGGCACCGCCCATGCTGAGCAGAGATCTTGGTCATGAAATGACAAAAACGCCATACAGGAACTGACAACTGATCCTTTACCATTGTGTGCTGCTATCAACTGAATCATTTCCAATGATGAATATAGCCCACACATCCCCAAATCCCACCTGATATTTTTTTTCAATTGACATATATACCCCCTAGGCCACCAAAGAGCTGTTTAATACTGTTTCAACTAAAATTTTTAATCACAAAATTTATTGGCCTAATTAGGTTTAATTTGATAATGCAATTGCAGTTACAAATTACGCTAAAAATGGTCAAACATTGTTTTTGCAATTAAATATAACGATTGTGATCAACGGGTTAATTAATAAATTCATCTGTGGAGATATGCAGCATACAGCGCATTTTACTTTGACTTGAGATTGAGAACGAATGAACAGACAATCTACTTATTCCGATTTCCTTTTTTAAAAAAAAAACTAAAGAAAGATTTAATTAATATAAAAGTAAAAAGCGGTAGACTGAACAATTAAGGCCTTACGTTTACTGGTCATGCGCAGAGAAATCTTACTGTATACCAAATCAGGCTCAGCTACAACTATAAGGTCGGCCACTATTAAAATATATTAGTAAAATCTCTTTTTTGGTTGATGGGGTAAAAGAAATGAATGAAATATTTGTCAAAGTCTCCTTGGCTTTGCGGTAGGAATCAAATTTCGTAAACTTTGAAGTAATTTAATTTTAGGGTTGACGTGGTGGTGTTTGGCTGCCGAGAATTTCGAGTTCCTGGAAGAAACATCACAAGTCATAGTTTTGAATTCAATAAATATGAACAAGGATAAAGACTGACTCGAATCAACCAGGAGTTTTTATAAAATTTCAAGTCAAGTTAAACTCCCGTGAACTTGATCTTAACCCTATTTAATTGGTAGTTAAGTTCCCTGAGAAAGCACTTTGCAATTTCTCTTCCCTGATATGTAGTTGGTTTCCAGATTTTAGCTCTTGATACATAGATATGTTTATTCATACATTCAACTATTTCGATGAAATTTTTACATAACATTCTTTTATTTTTCATTTAAAAAAAAAAGTAGAAGGGTCCAAAAAGTAATGAACATTAATCCAAACAATCTAATTTATTTGATCTGATAAAAGGTAATAAAAACAATTACCTAAAAGCCGACATACAAATGATATAGTCCTTTCCCAAATTGTCAATTGCACCCAATATGTATACCATTAGACTTCCGAGACATTCTTCTTAAGTTAGCATACATGACAGCGAACCATCAAGGAGAATGTCCGGAAAACCCCATACATTTTGATCAAGGATTGGAGACCGTTTGATTGACATATCTTTTTCAATCTGTGGCAGTCCATATTATTGATCTTTACTCTCCAAAGCAAATCAATTATTAGCAAGTACTTTCTCTGACACGTGGGATAACCTAGGCCAATTAATCAGCTGTCCAAAATCGGTGTTGTAATCTAAGGAAGAGGAAAATCTATTTTTCTCTTTCTATTAATAGAATTCTTTGTTTCCCCGTAGGGTAAAGATATATGCTACAATTCTCAACTATACTTTCTATATATAACTATAAATTACAATCACCTTTGCCAATGACAAATCTTTGCTGAGTTGAAAATTTTATTAAATATTTTCTTCCATAGAATCAGAAGTTTTATCGTCGGCTATCCCCCTACCTTTTCCTTGTCTCTTTCTCAGCTTTTACAGATTTTTGGGATACATTAGCTTTTAATATTCATGCTAAAATTGGATATAGATTATTATCATTACTAATGAGTGTTTTTTTTTTAATTGTTACAAAATCAACAATACTCAGTTCTATATTTGTCCACAAATAAGAATCTTACCTAAGATTTTACAAGCTTGGCCAATTTGAAGGCAGTATAATTTAATTAGGGAATCCATTTTCTTCTTGCTTGGCATTTATAAGAAGATAGAGAGAGAAGAAGAGCAAAAAAGAATCCCAAAGTGTTGTGAATTATTGTTATATGAACGTGTTAGCATTTTAAGCTCCATTTGGTTGAAACATTTACAATTTGTGTTTTTTTTTTACAAAAAACGAAAAGAAAGTAAAAATTACTAAATAATAAATAAAAACAACGGAAAATATATTAAAATTTTAATCAAATGAAACCATAGGTAACTTGATTGATTTCAGTATAATCAATATGAATTGAAACAAGTACAATTCTCACGTGTTATCAGGTGAAAGAAGTATTTAAGATTAATTCATTTGTTGGCAAGAGATTTTTCATAATATATAAAAAAAATCACTTTTGAAGTAGAATAATAAGATAGCATCCATATGTCGCTAAAAAGTCAAAGATCAAACTATTCAATAAAAAAAGGACGAAAACATCTTTTCACTTTATTTCCATTAAATGAAATTAGGATATAGATTAATCCATTGGAAAGTTAGATTTTTTTTTTACATAATATATGCAAGATAATATAAACCAGGCATAATATTTGACAAAATTATTTAACTATTAAGAGACATTTAAATAAATTTTATTTTTATTATATTTAGTAAAATTTTTATATTTTATTTTGAGTTAATAAATTTTTATAATTAATAATTAATTATTATTAATTAAAATATTTTTTATTATTTTATATGATATTAACATAATATATTGATATATTATAGAGAATGATGACGTAGTATATTGATGTGATGTCATAATATAATTGCGTAGTATTTTTACTTTTCATATCAATTAATGTTAGTACTAGTTGATTATTAAATTAAAAATAATATTTTAATTAATAATAATTAATTAACTATTAATTATAAAAATTTATTTGGTTTAAAATAAAAATATTAAAATTTGATTAAATGTAATAGAAAAATAATAATTTATTTAAATTTTTTAATAATTTAAGAAAAAATTTTAAGTATTATGCCTATAAATCAAGAATAAGGCTTTGGTGAAACTTCTCCAATAAAATTACCAATTAAAATTAAGTGCTCAAATCACAATTTATTTTGAATATAAAAAAAAGCAAAATAAAAACTCGTAAAGGAGCAGTCCATGACGTCATTATAATCAGGATAAAATAAAATAAAACTTGCAATAAATTAAAAAAATGAAAAAGATAACAATATATAGGACAAAAAAAGGAGGTTATAAATGTAATTTCAAGGAAATTTCCTAAATTTGACGTTAGTGACGCCATGTTAGAGCTGGACTACAAGAAACCCTACCCCAAGTAAATCCATCGAACAGCACATCGGCTTAAGATGCATGCCATTTACATGTATGGCATGGATGCCCAGATGATTACATACCATCGTCATCAAATAAATAAAAGCTTTTAATAGCATACATGGTAATAAAAGAAAAGAAAAAGAATGTGAGATGACATGTAGTCATGTAGTATCTGGGATGATGTATCATGGGTGACCGATTGAGTCACGTGTTACGTAGAAATTGACGGAAAAGAGCACCGTTATTGAGTGAAAAGGCATAACGGCCGTCTAAAAGCAAAGGCTCAATTTCGAGAGCAGCTGACAGTTGGACCCTGACCTTAAGTTATTCAAAAGAAGATTCTCTCTTTCTCTTACATAATTTTTTAATTTGTTTTTGAGCTCTGATTCAGTATATCCGCACCTATCTCATTATTATAGTATTAAACATGTTTTTATTTTTTCATTTTACAAGTAGGGCATTCCAATTGCATAAGGGGAAGGAGATGAAGAGTTTTTTTTTTTTTACATTATGTAAAAAAAATGCAGTCAATAAAATATATAACTAGCATTCGAATATTTAGTTCATTAATTGATGTATAATCTTTTTATTTAAAGAGTAAGATTCGAATTCCTTTCTTCTAATTATAAAAAATAAATAAATTTACAAAAAAAATAAATATATAACTACTCAGAATTGAAATAACAAATACAAATAAATTTAAGAAAAGAAAGAAAACTTATTTAGTATTTCGTAAAAATTATTTTTGTCATTTTCTTTATAATTTTCAAATCGATCCTATTTCGCAAAATTAAAAATTAATTTTCATTGTATTTCACTTGCAGCAACCATTTAATGAAATAAAACGTTAAGATTCTTGTAACATAGAATTGAAAAATAAAAAATATTAAGAAAGCCTTCAAGACGTGTGTCAATATCAGTTTCCTTAAAACTTATTTGCATTCATCAATTATTTATTAAAGTGTACAAAAGTGTTACAAATGATAAATCTTGAAATATAATGAAATTTATTGATTGACTGTATATTATATTGATGATATCAATTCATTAAGCATCAGCAGTAAATGACAAGATTTATTTACTCCCACAAAGTTTTTCACTAGTGAATGTTATAGAAAAAATCTTAAAAGTATTTGACATAGGATAGATTGATCAAAAATTGTTTTTGTATGTTTTCGTAAAACTAAAAGAGTCTATTTATAGAAAAAGATATGTTTGCTTGCACAAATATAACCTTTTGAGTAGATATAATTGTTTGAACAAATATAACTATTTGAAAAACAGAAATATTTGAACATATATGAATGCTTGAATAGACATAACTGTTCAAATGGTTTTCTTCCTTTCATTTTTTTTAATGTGTGATTATGTCCTTTACTATTATTGTTGAAAATATGTAAAGTTTATTCAGTTAAGTTGTACAAAATGAGTTTTTTTTTTTTAATTTGATTCCTTAAAAATTTTATCCTACCCTTTTTAATATTCAAACTTGAGATTTCTAAGATTTGAGTTTTAACTATTGGAATATCTTCTTAGAGACAATATATGTACTCAGATAAGAAGTTAGTATATCTAGTTTTAGAAAGTTGGTGTTATAACTCATGTTTTGTATAATTTCAAATAATTTTAATTGCAATTTTATAATTGTTCAATCTCAACTATTTAAAATATGAAAATTTAATTCAAATGAACCTCATAATTTTAGATAATTGAGATTATATAATCTTTTTTTGTAATTAAGCGTACCTCATACGAATCCAACTATTAGGAATCGGGGGTGGATTCTCCTTTTCAAAATTTTTAAAATTTTTTACATATTATATAAAATTTTTTATATATTCTCTTAATGACCCTTTAAAATAATTTTTATTTAATAATGCATACAAATAAAGAATAATAAAATGATCCCACATGCCTCACTCAATTTTAAAGTTTTTTTTGTGTTTTCTTCTTTCAATTTATATTATTATTTATATTTATATTTATTTATTTATTTTTATTCTATTTGCTCATATGTTCTAAGTTTCTATAGATTTTCTTCTCCAAATTGTGGGAACCATCAACTATATTATTTTTCTTTCTTTTTTGTTTTATCTATTACGTGGTTTTTATTTTTTATGACTTTAATCTTTAAAAATTAATAAATTATTATGTAATTCTCAGATATCAGTCGTAGTGTTAAACTATTGCTTAAAATTTCATCAATGTATTATTTTTTTATTAATCTTAATTATATAAAAGGAAATTATCTGAAGTATATCTTTCTTATGCGCTTTACATTTAATATTTAGTTGAAAAGAAATTATCTTGAATATATAATTTTTAAACAATTCTAATTATATAAAAAGATTATTAATCTTGTATATCATATTTAATTATTTATATTTTATGTATTATAGTTTTATATTTAGCATTGTATGTTTAAATAGAAATAAAATAAGAATATTGAATATTGATTGTATTAATTTTTTTAAGATTTGATTAAAGTATAAGTAAGTTGAAAACAATTAACAAATTCTTTAAAAAAAAATAGGCAAATCGTCCAAATGATCCTCTTACACTTGAGCCACCAAACCTCAGTGCTTCAACTCATGAATAACAGTAATGTAAATCAAAACGTCCAAAACTTAATTTTAAAGAAATAGATGTTTTTCAATACATAATCAATAATTGATAAATATAAATTCAAAAAACATGGTCAAGTACAGCTTTCTTAAAGAATTATTATAAATCTTTATTTTATTGATTTACACGTTACATAAAATTATTTTCTATTATCAATATTTTGATTATTGGTTAAGTTTAACATATTGGTTTTTAAAATTTTTAACCCTTATTCCTTCATTTTGGCCTCTCAACAAAAGTTGGCTAACTCTGTCCTTATTAGAAATAGAGGTTATGGAACTCTTTTAATTCTTTTAATTTTTCATGGTTGATTTGTTTTGTATAAATTCATAGTTGTATTTTTTTAGGTGTAAGTTTGAAATTATGGTCTTTTTACTTATCAGCAATTTTAGTCTTTTTATCTCAATTTTGAAGAATTTAGTCTATATACTTTTATTAAAAATTGATTTGAAGACAATTGACATGGTGTTAAGATATTGTGTTTTAACTAAATTATGATGTAACATATTGGTATTGACCAAAGATGTTAGCTTTATGATTGATCCTTATTTTAATATGACAAAAGCTAATATCAAAATATTAAATGCTTAGTGCATTAAGACTTAATGAAAAATCCTTAAGCTTTTGATTGACAAATAGGCTATGCAATTCAAGTTTAATTATGTGTTTTGAGGTTTAAACTAAGCTATAGAGTTAAGACTTTAAAGAGGATATCAAGACTTGATTGTTTCATGTGCCTCAAGAAATAGCCTAAATATGAAGGTGTATCAAAACAACTATGGACTGTATTGACACTTTACTTAGCAAGAGTCATTTTCCAAAGAGCATGTATTGAAGTATCGAGAGCATGATTGGATGTATCGAGACAACTTCCCAAAAGAGCAAAATTCCAGAGAACAAGACCAAGTGTGTCGAGACACACATCTTAAGTGTCAAGCCTTGCTTTCAATATGAAAAATCTAGAGAAGAAGTTCAAATGTATTGAGATGAAAGACTTCAAGTACCAAGGCTTCACTTTTAGACTTCAAGAGCAAATGTCCAAGTGCTTGACATCAAAATTGGGTTCAAAAAGAAGAATTTTCTGTAAATCAAGACAAAGGTATAGAGACATCAAAATGAGGTATGGAGACATTTCATAGAGTCTTGACACTTGGTTTCAAAATCTTGATACTTGGTTTCAAAGTCTTGATACCTAACTTCATAGTTTTGATAGTTAGTATAATGTATAAAGACTTGGCTTCAAAGTCTCAATACTTCACCATCAAATTTCAAATTTCAGAGAGCAAATTCTAAAGTTTTGAGATGTCTTTTAAGGGTATCGATACCTCACTTCAGAAAAGCCAGAAAAAGACAAAAATAATGGCTAGTTTCTACATCAAATCATCCTTGATGGCTACAAAACTTCTCCAACGTTACAAAGCTTCTCCAATTATAAAAAGGACTTCTCTAGCACATTTAAGACTAGATAAAAGAAAAAGAAAAATCATTTGATCAAGAATTAAATGAAATAAAGAAGAAAAGGAAAAAAAAAAAAGAGAAACCAAGCTAAAGCAGCCACTCATATTTTTCCAAAATGCTTGTGAGCTATGTTTGAGCTTTCATTCCTTTGTATTTTCACTAATATCTTTCGTAATCATCTTTTAGCTCTACCAAACTCTTCCTCCATGTACTCACCTAGCCAAATCAGCTTTTTAAAGGCATATGTGAGCTTTAACGTAGTAAGAAAGAAAGGGTTATGCTTGAACTTTTAAAAGGCAATGTTGTAAAGGTTTTGCCTGATACTTGAAAAGGCTAACCTTTTACTTGATCCTTAAAAAGACTAAGGTTCTACTTGATCTTGAGAAGACTGAGGTTATGTTTGCTCCTTGAAATGGCATTGTGTGGGTTATGCTTGTTTCCGTGAAAAGGTAGTGTGTGGGTTATGCTTGATCCCATGAAAAAGTAGGTTGAGGTTATACTTGATCCTCTCGAAAAGGCAATGTGTAAAGGTTATGCTTGATCCTTGAAAAGACAGATTTTATATTGGATTAAAAACTCCCTGGTGACCTAAGGGAAAGGATGTAAACCATTATGGAAATGATCAAATCTCTATAAATACTTTGTTTCTTTTCTCCCTCCTTCTTATTCTTTAACTTGCATATTTAGCTTTCAAAGAGTTTTCAAAAAGTCGCTTTCAACTCTCTTCTTCCTTTCCTTCCTTTCTCTAATCTTCACTGCTCTTTTCTTATGGATATTATCGTGTAGTGAATAGAGTTGAATATTTGAGTTCAAAACTATTTTTCCTCGACTTACTTTTCAAATCACACATGTTTTCCAACTTGATTTGAAGAGTCTTGAAAATCTGTACTTGTTTAGTTTTATTGCTTGATTTACTTTCAAGTTGCTTTAAACCTTTTATTTATGCATTTCTCTTAAAGAGTCTTGAGATTTTATTTTCAACTCGCTCATTTGGCTTTGAAATTGTTTTAGACATGTTTTAAAAAGAGAGCAAGTTTAAGAATTTCCTTTCTTGTTGACCTTGTATTCTTTTTTATGAAAAATGTTTTAGAGATTTATTCACAGCTCACTTACTCTTCATTTTTATGCTTAAACATTTCAATTCACCATGAAAAGTATTGAAAATTTGTTTTCAGCTTCTTTGTTCGTTTTCCTTGGTTTGTTTTAAAGTGAAAAAAAAATTTCAAAACTTATCATCAATGTCAAAAGCTCAAGTTGCTGAAAAGAATTTTTGAAATCCAATTCACCCCCTTCTTGGATATTTCCTCATCATTTTTATTAAGCTAATTGATCTAACAAAAGATACTAGAGTTGATTAGTTTTTTGCTTATGTGACATATACAAACATAAAAAACAGCATATCTTACTTTGACAATAATTAATATTTTTTAAATTCTAAAAGAACAAAATCTAGTTTTTTTTAGTAAAATAAAGTTTTTTTTTGCATTAATGTGTGTCATGTGGTCGAAAATGTTCAAGTTAGCATGTCAAGTTATCAACAAAAAATGATACGTAACAAATTTAACATGATTTTCAATTATCTTTAAATTGATTTTTAAGAAATATATAAAAAATTAGATTCATTAAAAAATTGAGGTAAAAGGATTAAAATTGTAGAATTGATCTATAGAAGGACCAAATTTAGAATTTGATAATTATTTTTTATGACTATTTTGTAGATTTTGATTTTTCAAACGACATCTTAAATTAAAAGTACAAAATCTTCATTTGCAATATAATAAAACTACATAAAATAAGACATTCTTTAATTCTCTTTTCATTGTTTGTCATCTTGTGAAACCCTAACTTTTTATTAAAAGATATGATGGTAAATCCTTCAGTGAGGTTGTAAATTTCTTGTTTTGAACTTCTACCTTTGAAAACTCTTTTGTTTTAAGCTATTAAGTTGATTTGATAAGTAGTAAAGAGAGAGGAGTCAAAATGGATGTGTTTTCTAGTGGATTTTTACATTCAAAGGTTGAACTATTGATACCCATGAATAAGGTAGTATCGATACTTACTGCCTAGAAACCTTTTAAAAGGATTTTGAAAAACAAGTGTCGATACTTCATTTAAAAGTATCAATACTTGAAAATCTAGAACAAAACTATCAATACTTGTTGTAGATTACACCAAAATAAAAAGGGTAAAACAATATTTTCACCTTTAAAATTTCCATTTTAGGGCTTTTTTTAAACCCCTCTACGTTTATTTCACCTCTTTTTGCCTTTTCAAGCAACTCGTAACCTCTCATCTCCTTTCTCTTTCTAAAAACCTCAATTGTTTAAGATATGAACTTGGTTTTCAATCTTGAAAGTAGTAAGGTTAAGTTTTCTACTCTCAAGGTCTTTAAATATCTATTTTTCAAAAATTTGATTTCAACCTCTCTCAACAAATTTGGATTTTTTTCTCTAAGGGTTTATTGTCTAAGTTGATTTTCTCTCACTACAAGCTCACCAAGGTAAGATGTACATTGATTTAAGTGTTTATGCCATTAGTTTAGACAAGATTTAGTTAAGGTTTGAAATAGCCTAGTTTTGAATTTTGGGATTTTTAGTTTAAGTTGTGTTTATGATTGAATGATTGATATACAAGATCTGTTAAAGCTCCAAGGATTCATCTGGAGTGAAGAGTCGATGTTTTGATCAAGTGTTAGTTGACAAATCAGTTGAGGTTGATAGACATAACATTTTTAAAAAATTTTCTATAAATAAAACTAAGTATGTTTATTGAATTCTTACTTTACATGATTTTCCATTTTGTGTTCATAATTATGAAAGTTTAATGTTGAATTGAATGTTTTTCAATGATGATTTCAAAAGTATATATGTTATGTAAATATTCATACTATGTAGTAATTTTACATAAAGAGGGACAAGCTCTTTCAAATGTTTTCCTTCAAAATGAATCCATGATGGTATGGTTGATATGAAGCTGATGCATGATTAAATGAATTCAAATGTGGATGATTAAATGCCTACACTTATGTTAATGAGATGAAAATGATGTATGCACATGATTATGTGAATGAAGACCATGAGTTTAGTTTAGTATATGAGCAAGAAAGCACATGGTAGCATGGTGGGTTATAAATATTGAATCCGCTTATTAACAAGTTTATAGAATGATATGATGATGATATGAAAGCAAATGACGATGTCTTATTGAGATATGTTATGGATATGTGGAATATCACATAGTTAGTTTGCCTTGATGTAGGCGTGATACCACTCGATCATATGTCTAAGATAGTGGGGAACATACATTATTTGTGAGAATATGTCTATAAAAAGGACCATACCTGTGAAATCTCATCCAAGGTAAAAGGATATGTTAAGAAATCCTTAGGTGAGCATGTGAAAATTTTTTTGTTTGAAACATTAATTTTGGTTTTAAATTGTAGAAAAATTCATGTTTTTGAAATACCTTGATGTTTATCAAGATTAGATGTTAGAAATGAGTCTAATTGGACTAGTTTCTAAGTGTATTTTTACCCACTAGATCAAATGTATCGATACATGATCTTCATGTATCGATAGATTTAATCTAGAAAGCTTTTAAAATGAGATTTGAAAAACATGTACCGATACATGGAAGGATGTATTGATAGATTTCAATTTTTATAAACATCTATTGCTACATAGCCAAATGTATCAATAGAATTTTTCCAAGAACTAATGTATCAATACATGGATCAATGTATTGATACATTTCATCTATTTAAGAAAAATAAAAGGAGTAAAAACAAATTTCACTCCCAAGACTATAAATATTCCACAATTTTCAAAGGTTGGCAACCCTTAGCCATTTTTGCAAGGTAATTTCTAAACCCAAAACCTTCTCTAACCTATTTTCAACCCAAAACCTCATTTTTTTTTAGATAATTTTAGAGCTTGGCTTTAAGTCATTAAGAAAAGATGACATTTTTTAAATATTGAAACCCAAAGGTTTTGTGATTTTTCTTAGCATCTAAGCTCACCAAAGGTAAAAATGAAGGATTTATGGGTGCCTAAGCTTTATTTATGTTAAGTCGTAGTAAGTTTAAGTTAGAAAATTAGTTTTTGATGAATCCAACTAGTTTCGATGGTGCTGATAATGACTAGCACAAAATTATTAGACTAGATAATGATTGTGATGTTATTGAATGATTAAGAATGGTTGGGAACTTCGAGGAATCCACTAGAGTGAAGTCATAATTGAAACTAGACATAGAATCTCCAATTAGGTAAGTGGATACATCTCTTCAAGTTTTTTTAATATGTAAAATAAGTATGATTTTCATGGAAATGAATGTTTATGTGACATTGAAACATTATTTTAAGAAATGACTTATTAAAGGACTTAAGTTTTAAGGCTTTCAATTGATCTTCAAACAGTATGTTTAAAGAACTTGGTTTGATAATGATTTAGGACATGTGACACAAATGATTTTCATATTGTTTGTGAATTTACTATGTATGTAAATATCTTACTATATATTAGTTTTAAACAAGGTGAGGACAAGCCCTTTGTTGGTAATTTTACACACAAATGCACGTACAACGAGTAATATAGTGATAAGAAAGTATTGTTTCCAAAAAGAGTTGGTTTAATAATTGTTGTTAAGTACTAACATTAAAACAAACCAATTTCATCCAACCAAATCAAGATTTAAAAATTAAATTATAACTTAAACTTAACTATGACTAAAGATTGCAAGTAGAATTTAATGAATATTCAATGGACTAAAGTCTAGGATTATGGTTTCATTTAAAATTTCACTTGGATTAATATTCTCTAATTACTTAATTCAATAGGGGTTTATGCTAGTTTGGAATCCTAATGCTTGTACAATCCTATGTCTAGGAGGTTGCATAATTGCCTAGATTAATTGGGTCTCTATATGTCTATAGGATTCAATTAAATTAGGTTTTTCAGGCACAATTTCTACTTAGATTATATGTGGCATCTGGGCATATGTCTACCCTAGTTACTAATCAAGGCACTTAATTTCTAAGTGATATGAACACATATTATCCAAACTTAGGTCTAATGTAAACTAACTTTATCAAGCCTCATTTAAATACCACACTTATTTAATTGGTAATCAAGCAATTAATGGTCAATAAATTTTTTATTTGATTAAACATCAACAAACCCATTCAAAATAAGTAAAAGAGCAACAATTAATCCAAGTTAACGTAGAAATCCAACAAAATCCTACATAAAAGTTATTTAGCTCATCATATTTACAACAAAGTTTAATATTCTCAAAAAATAAATCATTTCTACAATAAAAGGTAGAGAGAGAAAGAGAAACTATTGAGAGAAATGAGTTGCTACAGTTGACAGAACCCAATCTTTCTTGATTTCTCAAATTTTCCTCTTTTGTAGAAAGCTACTATTTTTTCCTCTGAATACTCCTCTAATGTTTAGCTTTCCAACCTTCAAAAGGCCCCTTTTAAACCCCTTAAAATAGCGCCCTGATTTAAAAGATCTAAGGGTGCATATTAACCAAGTTTTGTGTTTGCTGTCTTGGAGTGCTTTTTTTAGCTAGGGTCCCGCTGTGGCACTAGGTGCATGGCGTCACAACACCGTGCTTGCTGTGTTGATGCTCTACTCCTTCCAAGTTCAGTATTGTCCCTATTGCAATTTAGTCACTTCCCACGTGACTTTGGCCATAATCCGATTGGAACTAGTCGAAGTTATCAACATGATAGTTGTAAGCCTTTTGCATAGCTTTTCGATGATCTAAAAATCAAGGTGATCGGGCATCTGTAACTCAAGTTACGCTTAAGACACCATAGAATGTTCAGTACACATCCGCACTTATCCATCCTTGCACGATTCATTGGTGTTTCAACCCTTTTCATTTGTGGACCTTTAAAACAAGGAACTAAATCAATAGCAGCTAAAATTAAACATTTTAACATATAAGTGAACCAAAATAACTGAAATTAAATTAACTTAACATTCTTTTATTAAATTAAAGAAAAACAATTTAAACAATTTAAACTATACCTAAAACTTTCGAACTTAGCCATTTTAGCACCTAAAATGTGACAAGATAACTCTATATAATAGATTTATCACCTTTTCAAATGTTTTCCTTCAAAATGAGATGAATGGTATGATGTACATGCTTGATATGACGTAGGATGTAAGGTTTGATGGATGCATGAGTTCCATTTATGAGATTATGACATTTATGCCATGAGATGTATGTGTTAAAAATATCATGTACACTATGGGCTAAGCATGTAAATGATTTATGGGATTATGAAATGCAAGCCATGAGATATATGTGTTAAAATAGTCATATATACCATGGGCTGAGAATGATGATGATTTATGAAAATGTTAGCTGTTTGTGTTACAAACTAAAGATGAAAACAATCCTTAGCTTGAGGAATCCTATGACAATAGTGAGGATTGATCACTATCTACCTAAATGGTGTGGAACCATTCCAAGAGTTATGGGTGAGGCTAATGTTCCATTCACACAATTATGATGATCATTCACATAAGGTGAACCGGACGGTAACGAGGACTTTGTTCACTACCTGATTGAGTGTGGTGGGACCACTCAAAGATTGTGGATAAAGCTGATATACTACTCACAAAAGCGTATTAGGAATCTTAAGTAGTGAGGATTAAATTACTATCCACTTAAATGGGGTAAGGACAACTCATAACTAGGAAATGTTTATGGTTTATTAGAAAGTTTATAAATTAATGCTCTTAAGTCTATGTTATGTGTACTGAGAATGATTGTTGATATACATGTGTAAATGTGTTCAATATGCTGATTGAGTATGGTTGATATTATATACTCTAGTATGAGATGAATGTAAGCTTGGTTACATTTCCAAATGTATCAATACATTCTTTCTTGAATTGAGTTTTCAAGTGTTTTCCAAAAGGTTTTCAAGGGCAAAAAGTTTCCAATGATTTATGCAAACCTATTTTCCATGATTTTTTATTTAAATTAAGTTTAAAAGCTATGTTTCATAATTATTATGGAAACAAAGGAAAAATTTATGAATTATATGCATTTAAAAATGCATGGTTACAAAAAACTCTCCGCTTTGGCTTGTTCCCTTCCTCATATCCATTCACGAAGTCTTTATGACTCACGTTATTTTCTCTATTTATTTTTATTGCAGATCAGTGATAACTCTTTTGCTAGCAGCTAGTGTCATGGAGACATGATTCGTTTTCTTTTTGTAAGTGATCTAGCAGCCACTTGCAGCCTAAAGTTCGAGTTATGTTCTATTGACGGGCCGATCTTTATTTATTTTTACTTTTTATGGATATTGAACACGTTTCTCAATCATGCTTGAGGACATTGAATTTTATCTGTACAACATATACATATATATATGTATATATGTATGTATAACATGAGTGCACGCATGTATTTTTGTCAAGCATGTGCTTTACAACTATTTTGCATGATTTGGATCCAATTTTTTCCAAGATTTATTTTTAAGTTTTTAATCATGAAACTTTCTTTTTTCATAATTTTATTGAGGATTTGCAATTGAATTTCAACTTTACTTGAGATGGCAAGGTTTCAATGGAATTTGTTAAATTAAATTTGTGAAATATTTCATAATAAATGCTTAAACGATTATTAAAGTTTGAAAATTCAATCTTATCATATTTATCAATCAATTAGAGATTTGGGGTGAGTGATGGGAGGATTGACCAAGGTTGAACTGGTTTGAGTTTAGACTATAAGGTATGGTTTAGAAAATGGAGATCACAGACCCAAATTTACACTGCTCCTCAATTCCTCGCTTACATCCTATCTTTAACTAGTACTAGATCAATTACCCACACAAAATTTGTTATTAAAATTAAAATTTTTTTATTTTTTTAAATACTGGTATTTTTAATATATTTTAAGGTAGTTTTATTTATTTTTAAATTTTAACTCAAATTAATTAAATTTATTTAAATATGAGTTATACTTACCTATTCTCTTTAATAATTTATATTTACGTTAAATAAGCCAAAACTTGTTTAAAAATAAACTCATTTCACGGTTTAAAATATATTCACGTTAGGGTGAATATGCTATTAGATTTTTTTTAAGTATGATTGAGAAAATTAAAATTAAAATTAAAATTAAAATTAATAATGCACTATTGAAAGAGTTGTTAATAAATTATTATTATTTATTATAATTTAATATTTAAAAAACATAATGTTCAAAAAAATATCTTGAACTATTCAAAAAAATTCAAATAAATAATTATTTTTTATTATGTTTAATTAACTCACATATTTTTATTTTAAATCAAATAAGTCATTATGATTAATACAATAAGACCTCTATAAATTAATATCCTTGAAAGCATGATAATTTATTAACTAATCTAGATATTATTTAATTGATAAATTAATAATTTATTAATTTATACATTAATTAATAAAAAATTAATTTATTAAGGTATTTTTTTTCCAAACATTAAACTTAATACATGTATTGTGTATTATGAGTATGTGAATATTACCTAATTATCAATTATGAATTATAATTATTTGTGATAACCAAATTATTCAAAACAATATGAGAAATGATAAAGAAGATGAAGTTGGCGACCATAGTTTTATATTGAAGTCTGTCTCACACAAGATGCACTCAAAACAACAATCATGTTGTACAATTTTTTTTTTTTGTAATATGAGAATATTACACTAAAACTTCTTAATGTACTAAAAAAAGTTAGAGATAAAGTCTAATGAGACATCAATTTTTTTAAAAATAAGTAACATTAGAGTCATATTTTATAAAAACTTTCTAATTAAGTCATATATATATATATATTTGTATATATATGTGTATATGTATATATATACATATAATTTTGATATATAAAGATATTACTAATTTATATATCAAGTGAGACCTATGTGTGTTTTTTAAATGTATTATCTTATAAATTTAATGAGTTATTAATTTACCACGTTGATTTTAAGTTGGGGTTGATAAAAAATATTATTAAATCTAGATTATTAATTTATCAAGTATTAATTTTTAGAGGTTTTATTGTAGTTGTCATTTTTTTGTTATACCTATAGGGTGCTAATGTGGTAAATGAAAAGTATTACATGCTCATATTAATATGTCATGTCATCATTTATTATGATATGTGAACTTATTATCTTAATATCATTTGACATAGAATAAGAAATATCATTTTAATTAAATCAACTATTTGTGATAAAAACTTATTTGGTTTAAAATAAGAGTATAAAAGTTTATTCGACTTAAAATAAAAATATAAAAACTTAATTAAACATAATAAAAGAATAAAAATTTATTTAAATTGTTTTAAATAGTTTAACAACTTTTTTAGATATTATGTCTATTTAAATTATCAAAAATAATGATTAAATTGAATAAATTGTTGAAAATAAAATTTAAAATGAAGAGCTCAAGCCTACCAAGCACCTGAAACCAAGATAGCAACAAATTTTCTTCTTGCATTTTCCTTACATTTCTAAATTGTTTTGTGTTTTTTATTCTTTTTTCCTATTTGTCTATGCTTCTTTATTTCTATCTTAATTAAATTAAATTATTATGATAACTAAAATTATTTTTATAATAAACTCTCTCTCTCGCCCTTTTTTTTCTCTGCTCTTCTGTCAGACTCTTCTTCTCTCACTGGCCAAGGTTTGGCGACAACGGGGGAGGGCTAAATCTAGCCTTCCCAACTCCACGATGACATCAAGGGCTAGAGTGGCTTCGGCCATTGCCGTTCCAAGTTCCAACGAAGGGGCCAGATCGGCCTCCTCCCATCTCTCTCGCTTTCTCTCTCTCCATCCTCGTCCACCATTGACCCAAAACAATACGAAACACGAAAAAGGCGCACGAAAATCCATAGGGAAAGACAAAAACGGTTTAAAATGTCCAAAATTACTCCCATCACCTCTGATCTATCAGTGAAATGTCTATAATCTCCTTAGTAATTTTAAAAATTCCTTCCATGTCTTTTTGGAACATGTGTCATTACCAGCATGGCATACATCAGTAGTTAATTTCATGCTAAAACTAATCTTTAATATGGGAAAAAAATCCATCTCCTTCTTGTCTTATATTCTTATGGTTTAAGTTTTATAAAATCCCCTATATTATACTTTTTTATTTAATTAAACTTCTCACATTTTATTACATTCAAATAATTTATTAAATTTTTATTTTAAGTTAAATAAATTTTTTGATTTAATAAAAATATAACCATTTTTAGATTTAATATCAATTGTTTTTTTAACTCACGACGTATCTGGCCTAGTTGACGTAATCATGTGGTGAAATCAGAATCTAAAATTGTCGATCACTAATCAATCGTGGAAGATATCAAATCACAATTTTTTTTTAATTTTTCTCATTCTCCTCTTTCCTTTAATCAAAATAGTATTATGAAAATTTCTTCATTTTTTCTAAATTTTTTTTAATAAAAACTTAGGATAAAAGATTTTTAGATTTTCAACTTTGTTGAGTTTTGGAGAAAAGAAATGGATTTGAGGAAAATTAGTCTTAAAATAAGAAGAGGAGAAGAATTGGATTTGTTTTTTGATTCTCACATCTACATCTACTAGCAGCCTCACCCAGTGCTAAGATACATCACTTGGCCGGCAATCTCATACGTTAACATGTAATTTCAAAAACCATGTAGGCACTGAAGGTCTATTTGTCTTAACGTAGAATATTTTTCAAAGAATACTTTCAAAACTTCAACTTGAGACAAAGAATTTATTTCAGATATAAAACATTTTATGAGTCAACGAAAAAAATACCTTTGATCATGTAAAATGTCTTACGCTTTTGAGAGGCATAAGATATTTTTTAAAAAATAGCAAAATGCTTTTATACTAAATCTAACATTACAAGTTTGATAAATATTAATATTTAATTTAAAATATAAAAAATTAACAAATATCAATATTTAACTAAAAATATTTAAAAAATTAAAACAAATTAATATTTAACTAAAATATTTTTAAACTAAAATGTTAATATTTAAATTATTAAATACTATTAAAATTAAAATATATATTATTTAATAAAATCATTCAATAAAATTAATATTTTTAATTAAATAAATCTTACTAATAATTATAACAAAAAATATTTTAGTTATCATTATTTGATGAATACACATTTATAAAATTATGTTTTGGATGTTTTATACAATTGATGAATATTGATATTCTTATGGTGTTATAGTAATGATTTGATGGATTTTTTTAAAAAAAAAATTAGAGCTTATTTTTATTATATTATGTTGCGAAATGTTTTGGAAAATATTATGATTGATTTTTCCATTTTTATTTTTAATTTTAATGTGAAAACCAAATGGCACTATTATTTTGTAATTAATTAGTATTTATTACCTTAACATCCAAATAACTCCATTAGTGATAATGGAAGATATATTCTGTATGATCCAAACAATAGAAAATGTTTTCGATAATTTATCCAAACAACAAAAAATATTAAATTTTCTTGTAAAATATTATATGTGGAAATTATTTTTTTATTAAGTTATTTTCCGGTTATCAAACGGACACCAACAACAATTGTATTTTCCATTAGTTTACAAGAACTAGATTTCAAATAAATGTTTAAAGGTTCATTTAAATGCAATAACAGATTAAAGAATTATTTGAATAATCTATTGAGATTCGACCTTATACTCAAACATGAATTTAATCAAGAAATTAAAAATATAACGCAATGGTATAATAAACTTAGTATTTAATCAGAGAAACAGTTGAACCTACAAGATCAATATTTGTGTTTTTTATGTAATTTTTAAATTAATTATGAATATTTATAAGTTTAAGAGTTACATACCTTACTTTAGATATCATAATTAAGAGTCAATTAAATCCAAATCTTTGCTTCTTCATCTTTATGATTTGTAAAATCTTCAGCCATCTAAGTGTTTGGCCTCTAACAATAATACACATAGCGATCGAATAAGACATTCTCAAAGGTAGGATTTTACTTGTGCTAACAAGTTTTGTTTCTAAAACAAAAGAACTAAAAAATTCTTACCTAATCTTATTTTTGTTAGACAAATAAAACTTTTTTTTCTTATTTTATGAAACGGTTGAGAAGTGGCTAGAGGCTTAGAGTTTTAGTTTACTAACATAACATATTTATATATTCAAACTAAGTTGTAACTCTAAATATAATAGTTGTATTTTAATTTAATTAAGTTTCTGTAAACTTAATTAATTTTTCACTTTAATTTGTTATATTCTACTTAAGTTCAACTTAATTGATCATCCTTATTTAATTTCAATTATGTCACTTAATATGTGTGACCCATTAGGCTTTTAACATGTTGGCAATAAATATAAATTCTAATCAAATATTAATTTGATAATTGATTTATATTTATAGATCATGAGTGGCATCCAACAATACGTCATGACCACCTAAATGTTAGAAAATCAATTAAAGAATTTAACAAAGCCCTTCAATAATAAGCCTCTTAATGCAATACGATCCTTTCATCAAATATCTCAAATATGTCATAAAGCTCAGCTCAGTGTCTACTTATAACATTCCATATTAGTCTCATAATTCATGACTAACTTTATAAATTTAGGAAACTAACTTTCATCAAATTTATCATTCTTTGACCAAAGATTTTATACAAGTTAATCAAAAATTGAAAACAAGTGAGATACATTGCCTCATGTAACTTGGAGTGATAAATTCTTTCTTGACCACTCATTCACCTTCACATGCTTCATGACATACCCAAAAACATCTTGTTTAAACATCTGGTCACCTTCAGACCTGTAGAGATGAAATCAAAATATATCATTCTCCATACAAGATTGTCTAGTGTTTCAAATATGAAGACTAGTTGCACGACTATCACATGAGAATATATTCCATAGACACTTGAGTGAAATACCAAATGGAGTTCTTATAACGGGTTATGTTCAATGAACTTGTTTTTTAACAAGCACCTACATGTTGTCCTCAAGTATCCCATATACTTCAATTTATGAAATCAATTACTTACTTTCCAAGTTAGTAGGCTTAAAATGTACAAATCTTTGAGTATTGTTAATGCTCTATTTTGACAATACAATGACTAGGAATAATTTTAGGAACATGGCTTTAATGTATAGTGATCTCATAATTGTAACAATTTTACAATTCTCTTGTAAAGCTTTTATGTTTCATAGGCTTTATCCAGTTATTACTTAATAACTCTTTATTATTGTACTAACACAAAGAAAAACCTCTATCACATATAGTTCTATGATTAAGTATACATTAAATGATAATTTATATTCCTTGATCAATATAATTGGCTCAATGACATATACAAACATAATCATGTATATTTTAAGGGTTTTTTAAGTATTAAACCTATTCTTATTTTTATCTTGATTTATAATGCTAAACGCAATTGAGTAATTTTTCTTTAATGAAATTACATGTAACAATAACAATTATGAATATTATTATCAAATAACCTTTAACATACCTTCATCAAGTAAGAGAAATCAATAAAAAATAAAATAAACAAACGAAGCAAGTTGAAATAAAGTTGAATGAAATCCACATGTAGTGAGACTTAAAACTGATATAAATACTGCTATACTCATTCGAAAATTTCTAAAAAGCCTATATATGTATATATTAATGAAAAAGATTAAGTGAATGGTTGGTCCAACTGACCAAGATTTTTTCTATTGCGAAAGTAGAAGCAAGGTGTTTGGCTCATAAAATGTTAAGCTTTTTTTATATAAATTACAAATAATTTTTTTTTGGCAAAAAGTGTTTCTATGTAGTAATGAATATTTAATGAGACTTCTTTATATGCTAACTTTAATTTTTAATAATTCATAAACTTAAAGAGAGAATTCTATTTTTTTCACATTCACCTTTTTTATTTGATTCAATTATTTCTCTTAATTTAGTTTAATTTCTTATTTTAATTAATATAAAATATTTATTTTATTTATTTCTTTCATTCTAACTCTTATGAATTTGTTCAAAAAAGTTGAGTTTTTTATTCATTTATTAAGAATCAATTAAAGTATTATCAAATAGTTTTTTACGTTTATAAAATTTCTGCATTAAGTTTTCCAAATGCTACTTTTACTCCTCTTTATAATTAATACCTTTAAAACAGTTCTACTGGAACAACACTTGTCTGTATAGCACTTATAAAACAATTCTTCTTCAATAACATTATTACAAAAGTTTTAACCAGACCAAATAGGCTCAGTGTCTGGTATTCGGCTTAAAGGTACGAAAGATCATTCACTAGTAACAAGGCCCAAGAAAATATTTAAGAAAAGAACCCCAATTCTCCCTCTGGAATTCTCATTGGGCTTGTGCGTTTTAATGCAGTATGATTTTTTGGATTTATAAAATCAAATTCCAGAAAGTTTCTTCGGCTTTTGTTTTTCTTTTTTTGCGTGGGTGGGAAACGGTTGGACCACATAGACATTGACTAATTAAATTTATATTTTTATTACCTTCCAGGAACACAAAAGTAGTTTTCCCTTGTTTAATTTTATCATTTCTCTTGGAGGTGAAGGTTTGTTCTGGACGTTAGGTAGCAGTAGCACAACAAGGTCAGGCGGACTCTGTTACAAATAATTAAAATGTAACCATATATTTTAGTAAAATATATTAAAAATAATCATAAAAATGTATAAGAAAGAGTGTATGTGTCTAGGTGAAGGCTTCATGCTGTTTCATTTCTTTTGTTTTGATGTTGGCAGGGTGTTTTTGAGTCAAAATGAGTTTCAGATGAGATGCGTGGGGCAATATTGGAGGGTATGCCACAAGCAACAAAGGGTATACCGATCAATGTTCCTTTTTATTGGATTGTGTTACCTGCTGCCTGGTTGCAACAGTTGCAATGAGCGAAATTACTTGGATGCTTTTCAAAAACAAACAAGGAAAGGAGGAAAAAGCCCTTATTATTCAACGGTTAAGATCACAAGATCCGAGGTTCCTGAAAAGGCCAAATGTCCCTGTACCGTCAGATATCCCATCAAAAGATAGAATTTGCCCCAATCCTCGATCTATATAAACAACCCTTCCAAACCCCGAATCCCCTCGTCTCTTTTGTGCAGCGGATTATTCTTTTCCATTCACTCCTGCAAAACCCTAAACACCTTATTTCTTTTTTTCTTATATTTTTCCTCCTATAGATGTAGATCCATTCAATCCCTTTACACATGGAATCAACGGTTGAAGATGCAGTCTGAACTCCCGACCTTATGTTTGTATGTGTAAAGAGATTGGGTGGATCGTTTTGATAGAAAAAGAGTATTATCCTCTACAACTCAAGATCTATTATTTCTGTCTAAACAGAGAAACAGCAGTTGGTGAATTTTTAAGTAAAATTTTGCTGACTGCTTTTCTCTGTTTAGACAGATGTAATAGGTCTTGCTAGTTTTCTTCCATTGTACTTGGAATGTTTATTTATCAGCTTTCATTTTTCTCATTCATTATATTTCCTTTTTGGTTATCTGTGCTCTGTACGATTTCTTCTTGTTCTGGGTTTGATGACACTGTAATTATATTCAATGTCACAACTTGCTAGACATGAACACGTGGTGTTTGTCAGGCTGGTGTGTTGTTTCGTTATTAGATTCTAGCTTTGACCTTTTTTTTTAACAGATTTACTTGCTACTTATTTAACCCTTTTACACATGGGTTTGGGACATGTGGTAACAAGTTTACAGATGGAATTATATGATTGTAGTTTTTCTGCTCTAATTTTGGCTTTAAATGTAGCTCATCAATTTAGTAATATGACAAATCTATAAACAATCTTGGTGTTTGCAGACTGAGTGCTGAACTGTGGGTTAAATTTAATATAAATTGAGTAATTCAGTGCTTTCAAACACTTGTAATAGCAAAGCAAAAACACTGGTTGTAACTAGTTTGTTCGGATAAACTTGCTTTTTATGTTTTTCTTTGGCAAACTGGTTAAATAATAACATATTGAGAAAGGATGTCCAGCATTTATAAGGAAAGCTTGTTTTCATGGATCTTTGAAACTATAAAACTATTGACAGAGGCAATGCAAAGAGTAGGATGGAAAGGGGGACGGAATCATGCGTGTGTTGGCACCCTCTGAACTTCAAAGTTGAGACACCTTACCTTTTGCCTTTAGCCAAATGAAACTCGTTTAAGAGGGAACCAAGGAAATTTATCATTATATAATGAAATGGATTAAATTTTCCAATGTAATTTCAATTGGAATCAATATAATCACAAGTTAAAATAATTTGTGATATATATTTTTATTTTTTTTTATAAAATATTCTTGATTGTTAATTTTTAATTAAATAAAAATTTATAGGAAAAAAGTTACACTTATATGACCTTATCCTAAGTCTAACTAAAAGCATTTTAAACATTTGAAATTGAAGACTTAAGCAAGGCCGAAGTGGTAGGAGGATTTAATCTTAGCAAGCTTTAAAAAGTAACCAGGGGGGAATATTGTGTGTATATTTAAGGCTTGGGCCACAACAAGTCGTATATATATATATTTTCAGGAATGGGCCTGTTTTTGTTCTTTGAAATATCTAAAATCTACTTGAGCTTTAAAAGATATTCGCAAGTCTACGTCGAAAAGATATTGCTGACCCTTGGACACAGTCCATTCAAAATTATAATCATGACCACGTGTCGAATTAACATGGATCATACAGTAATAAAAGGCCTCCTTTTTTTCATTCTCTTTCTCTCTTTTCCATTTTTCTCTTTTTCACTTCGTGCGGTAGGTTTCTATTCATAGAAACTAACCCATTGCTCGTCTTGACACACAAGGTAAATGCCTTGAAAGTTTAAATTTAACTTCAATACCATCATCGTACGTTGTAACGTTGAACTATTAGGAGATGAAATGCAAACTGTCAGGACTTCAAGGACCTTTCTATCTTCAAGACCTTTGAAACTTTCGAAACACTGCTCTATCGTATGTAGGAGGGCCTTCTAACTGTCAAATGTAAGAGATTGTCATATCACTGAAAACATTGTAAGTTGCTTCCATCTTTTTATAATAAATGAAAATGTCATTCAAGTACTAGAGATGAGAGTCAGATAATATAATTAAGGTCACAAGTAAGGAAGAAGTATGAGTTCTCTGGCGGCTAGTCTTACAAGCAACAAAGCAACCAGATTTCCATCTCTTCTAGCATTGGAAAAGAAAACATATTTTGATCAAAGCAGTGGAAACTAATCACCAATAACTTGCGAGAACTCAAGTTCTGCTGCTGCAGCTCCCTGACTAATTTATTGCCTGAAGAAGACCTTTCATCATCTCTCTAGGCGAAGAATTTCTATTTGTCTACTATGACCTAGAAGTTGCATTGACCAGGCCTCCGCAGCATTGCCTTTGTTTTGCTAATTGTCTTCTTATTCAATGAACAAAGTGTTGGATCTATATCCCATGTTGTTTAGGTAAAAAATGTTAATGTTTTATATAAGTAAACCTATTATTAGCTTGTTATAAGAAAGCCAAAAAAAATGTAGACTCACACGCACACGAAACCGGTCAAGCCTTGAGATAATGTGAATCTCCTCTTGGACGTGAGTATACTCGTGGGTCAAGCCAAAGAGATGTTTTGTATCTTGGTGGTCAGCTTTGTTTTTTTACTTTGTTTTGACTTATTCTTTTACCGTTGATTTTTATAGCGTTGAATCAATCTTTGATTTTTTTGACTTTGACCCATTTTTTACCATTGATTTTATAACGTTGAATCAGTTAACATTTATTTATTTTTTCTGATTTTCTACAACGTTTCCTTCCTTATTCTCTTTTATCTTTAGTGTCACGAACTACGCTTCTTTATTTAAGTATGTGATAATCTATGCGGTATTTAAGTAGACGCTTCCATACAAGCTCACTAATAACTTGATTATATCTGAGCAAACATCAATAATAGTCATAAATTAGTTCAAGGAAATTCAATATCGAAATCATTGGATATAATGAATGCCATATAAGCAACTATTGGGGCCATATCAAAGAAGAATGTTTTATTAATATCGAATATGATTACAAAGGGACCAAGAATATTAACGTGCCATCATCGAGCCATTAAGGCAGCCTTAAATAGTTAGTTACAAACATACCTTTACTAGTGAGGTAACCTAACAATCTATCGACTACTCACCCAATATACAAACCTAATGAGTTTTTACAAGTATATCACTAAGAACCGTTACAAGGTGTGAGATGGGAACTTTCCTTCCCTTAAGGGTCTTCCTTCTAGAGACTTAACAAGCATTTCTAAATATGTCATCAAATGCCATTACAATGTTTAAAAAGAGGACATTTCCCCTGAGGGTACAAAGGACTTAGTCTCTTAGACAATTTCTACCTTATCATGGCCTTATACAAGATTGGCTCATGACATCCTCCCCCACTTAATCTGTCGATGTCTTTTTTGATTGGTAGACTTGGAATTCTTCAACCTTCTACTTAATGACATGGAGTTCGGCTTCTTTTTCCTTGGTGATTTCATTTGTCCCTAGACTTTCCCATTTCATTAAGTACTCCTATGTTGGTTGCTTATTGATTATGGTCATTTTTTCTGCAAGAACCTTCTCCACTTGGCATTGTGATGGTGGCTCTCGTGCCTTGACTTCTGCTTACATCTGCTAGATCTATATGGAATAGCTTCAGGTTGTTGACGTGAAACAATAGATGCACTTTCATGCACTTGTGTGGGTTAATCTTGTAGGAGGTCTTCTCCACCTTAGCTATAATTGGTACCAAGCCTTTATACTTCCGCATTAATCGTCGGCCTTTTTTTTTCAAGATATGAGTTGTTTAGTTACCAATTTCATTAGCATAAGGTCCCTTACCTTAAAGTGTTCCTCGCTTCAACTTTTGTCTGCCCATTTCTTCATGCTTTTTTGTAGTGAATTCAAACGCACTATACGGTGTTACGTAATAGTCATGTTCACCTTTTCTTCCCAAGATCCAATCTTAATTTTCACGTCTTTTGAGTTCCTCATAATAACTAAGGCTGGTAAGTTGTCTACTTTCATTTGTATGATGTTTTTCTCAATCTTAAGACTACATCTTTTTACCTCTTTTGGGGTAATGAAGGTATTAGAGGCTCTTGTATTGAGCATGGCTTTGGTCGTTTTGTCATTCAACAACACATCCACATACATGAGACCTCGTTGAAGTTCTTTCTTCATGTTTTCTAGTTGTTTTTTGTTGTTGATTTAGTACATGCAAGTATACGTATCGAACAAGTAATATGGATAGTAAGTCCAGAATCGTATCCCATAGGGATTTGCTTTTAATTTTTCACTAAGTATTAAGATTATGACATACTAATCTTATTCGAGTAACTTGATTATATAAAAAATCAATTAAAACTAAATTCCATCAAACAGTAAACTAATTAACAGAAACTAAAAATTCACTAGAGAAAAGCAAGTAATTAAAACCTAAGATTATGGGTTCATTTAACACTTCATCTAACATCTGTTTCTATTAATATTTACATTCATGGGTGGTTTTGCTACCTTAGAATTCAAAACTATGCACAAAACTCTATCGAGATGCTTGTACAAATACCTAACTTAATTAGGTTACTATATGTCTATAGTAATTAATTAAATAAAATTCATTAAACTAGTGTTCTAATTTGACTATGTATAGATACAATTACATCCTTAATTTCTAGTTTTATTTATTTCCAAAGTATAGATGCAAGGAAACAAATTTGTAAGCATTATACCTTCAATCCACTCATAATCCAAAAATTGATATGACTACCATCTTTAATGGAAAATTCAGTACCTATCGGAACATATGAAAAATAATTATTATAAGGAGAAATGGGGTTGATTGTATTCCTCCATATTACAAATAGCTTCTTATTATTGCTCTAAAATGAGACTAAAAGTGAATGGATCCCGCCCATGCTTCTCAACAATAACAGCTTTCTATAGGCTGGTTTGCTCATTTACTAGGAAGTGCTCAATCTTATAATTTCAAATCCACCACACCAAGTCTTCCAAATTCTTTATAAGTGAACAGTATTTTTTTTATCTACACAATGAATCCTTCTATCAGAATTGGATTCACTCCACAAAAAAATTTCTTTAAGATCTGTCCAATGCTTAGGGTAGAGGTGTGCGGCAGTCGATTTTATCAGTTTCGGTTTAGTTTTTGGTAAAAATCGATCAAAAATTTTTATAATATAACTGATCAAATCGCATAAGATGTAATGTCGATTTCTGTTGATTTTTTAGAGGCTCGGTTCGGTCAGTTCGGTCGATTTTTTAAGGAATCATTCATAATCTCTCAAGCTTTCTCTCTCTTGCTATTTTCACAAAATAACTAACCATAAAATAAAATCTCTGAACTTTACCTTGCAGTGACAATTGAAGAATGGAAGACTGATAAGTAAGGGTGAAGGTGGTAGATCAATGGTTGCTTCGGCGGGTTAGAGAGAAGAGGAGAGTCAGGAGACAGAAAGCAAGAAAGGAAGAGGAGGGGGGGGGGGGGTGGGGCGGAAGGGGAGAAATTAGGTTGTGGGGCGGGAGGGGGAATAGGCAGAAGAAATGGGTAAAGGGTAATTTTATCTTTAAACAATAAAAAATCTCACCAGTTTTTCTATCGGTTTGAGGGGAAGGAATCCCCCGACGACTGAGCCGATCGGCCGATGAGGCCGATTGGAACAACCGACGGTTGAAAAAACAACCATCGATTAACCGACGGTTGCGGTTGGTTGAGACCGGGCAACCGACCGCCGCACACCTCTAGCCTAGGGAGTTGTAATAATGATATAAAGTAGATACGTAAACTAGACAAAATTGATTTAATCAAAATTACCCTTCCTTCAATAGACAGTAATTTGGACTCACAAAGTTTGAAGTATAATCAGCACTTATTCCTCATAAATCGAACAAAGTTTGAAAGGTATGGATTTGATAAAATATTTGAGACAAAGCAGCATGTGTGAACCCTTCCGCTTTCATCTGATTTGGAAACAGTTGTAAGTTATAACAAGCGGAAGCCATGAACATGGTTCATCTAGAGATTGAACCAGTTAGCAATATGGCTAGATTTGGATTAACGGAGATATGTAAATTTCAAAAAATTTCACGTATAGAACTTTCAAGAGTTTGTTTTCAAGAGACCAGGATCGATATCTCTGCATTTATAGTTCTATTCCTTTCAAGATCAATTAGTTGTCATTAATATGAAATACATGAAACCAGCTGCATTATGTGGCACATCATAAGACAGATATATATGCAGGAAGCATGTGATCAAGCACATGAATTGATAACAAAAGTCAACAAAAATTGCACTAGAAAAGAAAAATATAATTTGCATAATTCCAGCACTAATGTGCTTTCCTCGTATAAGGAGAGCCAACAATTTTGCATACAGGGTCGAACCAAGTTTGCATTGTCAATGCCTAACGCCAAAAATCCCACTCGATTCCCAAAATCAAACACAGATTTTGAATGCGTTTTTGGCTTTTACTGCCGTCACCAGAAGACGGTTAGACCCGTAAGACTTGTGCAGTTGACATTTGTATATGGTTCATAATTTTCTAGTATTAAATTCTCCCACCACGGCTGCGTCATTTTTATCACAGCTGGGACTATATATCCTTTTCAATTTTTTTTTTCCTTTTCTTGCTTATATGCATAAGAAGCCTACTTTATCCTCTCTGGTTTCCTATCTCTCTCCCCCTCTGCTCTTTGAGCCTGTGAGGTTGCTGTTTTTGCTTCCTCGGTAAGAAAGGAGAATGGAAAACCCTTCTTCATCTGCTGAACCTGAGAGACAACTATGTATTCAAAACGAACCAAAAGCATTGTTTGAAAAGGAAATGAAGTTAGCCAGGGTCAGGGAAACACGATATACAGTGCTCCTAACTCCCCATAGATCTGTTATTTACATGCTTGCTTAAATTTAAATTTTTTCTTTCTTATTTTGATTTTTGTTTCTTAAGAATTAAATGAATTAATATTTCTTAGTAATATTAGAAGGATTATGTATGATTAAATATTGTGGTTTCAGGAAGCAGCCCTACAAGTTATCAACAATAATTCCAAGGAAGAAGCATTAAAGATATTTTTGGAGGTAATGCCTAAAACGTTCTTTTTTAGTGTTTGTAAGATCTTTAGTTTTTGGCCAGCCTTATAGAGCTAGGCAGCTTAACTAAACAAAATGCTTCTTCCATGTGTAGATCTCTATCCATTACACAGTATATATTTTAGGCTGATAAACATGTTCGATCTGGTTTGAAGTCATACACTAGTTAATTGCAGTTTATGTTCATAATGTTTTGTATCCTGCTTTTTATATCCCAAAATCGATCAAGTTAACAAAAATATCATAAATTCGATATCGAATTTTGATTCCTTTCATAGGGATTGGAGCCGGTACTGACTTCAGTAAAGCCAACATGGGACGACTCATTGACGTCGAACTCTGATGGAGAATATTGAACGGCCAATGAATGATGTTACTGAAAATAAAGGGGCATACGCACCTAAGCATTTATAATTAATGGATATATGACATTTTCTTCCCTAATATATGTATTTGTTTTGTAATTATGATGCAGTTAGAGCTAATGTGTTTGTTTCGAGTCTTATAAGGCTCCACTAATATACTGCATGCATGCCTTGAGTAAATCATCATTTTTCTGTCGTTTGCTGGTTCCTATGGTTGCTTGTCTTTTGAAACCTACTCTCATGAAGGTTTGCTTTAGTACAAGTTGAAGTTGGAGCTGAAAGATGCATGGTTCAAGGTGAAATTCCAAGAAAGAATGGGGCAGTGCAAAAAATTAAAAAAAAAAAACGCTTGAACATGTCCATGTATAAGGGAAGAATAAATATATAGTGGAATGATATATTTTTGTTCAATCCCATTTATGATATAAAGTCTCTTTCTTTTCTTGTTAAGACACTGCGCTTCTCACAGCATGACAGTACTTAGAGTTTGTTTGATAGCTTGAGTTTTTCTTTGGGTCAGATCGTTTAAGCTAGTTTTTGTTTTAAGAGAATGGAAGTTTATACCCAACCGTTAAGTAAGGAGACATATATATTTACTATTGAATCATGTAATCAATTACATAATATGCTGTAAATTTTCCTAGCTACGTTTGGTGTGCAGACAGAACTAATTGTTACATATTTTGCCTTCTAGTAATCCAGTTGAATGTTTATTAGGATACACCATTTACTTACTAATAAATTAAACCCTAACAAGGCAAAGTCTATTTGAAGAGAAAGACAATTGTCAAAGTCATTCCAATTCACCATTGTACTTTTTTATATTGCAAACTGATTTGCATCCCATTCTTTCAAGAAGAGTTGAAAGAGGGATGGTTTGATCTTTTCAAAGGCAAGGTGATAAAAGTACAAAGGAAAAAGGATAAGCCAAAAAGCCCGCCTAAATACAGCTTAGACGGTTACACTTACACGTTTGAAAGTCAAGCCGAGACAAAAGTGGGTTACTAAAGTGTCCAAAATTTAACTTATAGCTGCAGAGATACCCTGTTCGCCCTTGGCCTTGGTGAATGAACAACCCTCTACATCTCTCTGAACCATTTATTTAAAAACAGCAGAGTAATAAGAGAACACAGAGAATCAAACCAAAATCAAACTCGAATTGTACTATTTCTTCCTCACACTATAGCCTATATTTAAATATGGCTGCATGTTTTAATTATTTTCCTATGAACGTTTATTTCTTTCTTTTAGGTGGCAGCAGCAATGCATTTGACTAATGTTTCAAAGGAAACTTGAGAGGGTGTAAACATTATTTTTCACCTGAGCTTCCTTTAGGTTGAGGCGTTCCTTATATGGTGTTAATTAACTATTTAGCACTAGCTATATGATACTTATAAATTTGTGAGAACAACCTTTTATATATCAAAATCAACAATGTTTCATAATAAAGCTGATCTACACCTAATGTTTTCTAGTAATGAATTCAGGGCATATATGTCAAGGGAGGAATTGAGCAAGTTCCTACTTCAGCCATCGAACCAGATAAAGCTGGAAGTGAACTGAAAGTCCCATTCTCCTGCCAGCATAAGTACCTAACAGTCCTAACATGTTTGCTTTGGTCCCCTGGCAAGTGCCTTAGAATTAACTTTCACTATCATGTCCAATAATTAACGATGATAACATGTGTGCCATGTAAGTGTTATGATACATGAACATCATGTTAACTAAATATGTTAATTTTTGTATCTTTATGATGTATGGCCACCGGTTACATTTTTCTTTTTTTTTGAAAGGTATGGCCAGCGGTTACATTTTATATGTTGTTTCAATATAGTTTTCTTGTTTAATGCTATGGATTAATTAATATGCATGGTAATCTTACCAGTTAAGAAATCTCATTCTTGCTGTTAAACTAACAAACATTTTGTTGAATCCATTAAAGAAAAAAATTGTTGTATACATTTTGTCGATTGTATTAAAGAAAAAAATTTCTCGTACACACGAAATGAAATTTTTGTCAACATGTGAAGAAAATTTTGTCCCAATATGTCAAATTAAAATCTTGTCGCAATACATCGGAATTATTAATTTATATTGTTTTTAAAAAAATTGTACTATTAATATAGCAAGAGGATTGCTATAAAAGACTGTAAAAATAAAAATTCAAATAATGAGATTTGATGAAGTTAATAGTAATTAAGATTAACATTTATATACCTAAACACTTGACAAACTTTAACCTTTTATTTCCTCTGCTTTAAATGGTGCGTTTTTCTCACTTTTGAATCACCATCTTGTCGTTGTAAAAGATTTGACACCATTCATTTCTGTATAATACTTAAAATTTTGGCAAATTTTTAACTTATTTGTTGCAATTCAACATATTTTCTAATTATGATGGTGACAATGTTCAATAACAAGACAAAAATTTGGCAGTGTCATGCATGTATTGCATGAGGCCAAAGTTGTCTGTATTCTAAGATTTTGACCTTTTTTGAAAAGCAGAATTGGTTAGAGAAACTGACCATCTCAAAAGAGGTTTGATACTGTGTGCTGAAACTCCCTGCATTGTGATTTTGTAATAATCTCATCCTATACTTCCAGAGGCACCAAAATTTACTGTAATCCATTTTTTAAAAAATTTTTTTGAAATGAGGGGAGCGAGAATTCAAATGTTGTATTGTATTAATACAACTTTTTGATGAGAAAACAAGCATTAAACCAAGTCAGAATTACTGTAATCATTATATGATTACAATTATGAATATAATGAAGCGTGCCTGAGGTATCCATTGCTCAAAAACCGGTTACAATTCCATGCAAGAAAAACCTGCCAAATGTTCAAACCACTCCCTTCCGGACGCCACGTCCATTTGCATGGTGCCTTTGGCTGGATGCTTCTCTCTTTCTCTCTCTCTCTCTCTCTCTCTCTCTCCTTTTTGTAGAGAGCATAAACAGTACTCTTCCTCAGCAAAAACAAGGTTTCATACATCTTGAATTATAGAGTTAGCTCGATCGTGAGCAACGAGAGAAAAATGGAAAGGCAGCCCTCTCCTAGGCTTGAAAGGAAATCATCGTTGGAGCATGAACCTCTCACTTTAACCAAGGAGCAATATCAAGCTGCAGTGGTATCTATATGTTTAAGCACAAATATTTAGTTTATTCTATATATATATATAGCTCGATTTTACCTAACATTTTAAGCCTAAAATTTACATCAATCCTTTCCAGGCTGCTGTGATTCAAATGTACACGAAAGGAAACCCTTCGGTGCAACCAGTAAGTATTTGTGGAGAGTTTTGGTATATAAACATGAAAAATTTTTTGCTTTCAAGTGATTTTCTTTCTTTATTATTTTTTTATATTTATGTAAGTATATTCATGTATATATAGTTTTTAATTTATTTACAAAAATTATATTTCCTCGGTGAAGTGAAAAATATAATCGAATTTGATTGTTACTTTTTAATAAATAAAGATTTTATTAGAACTCATAATTGAGGAGAGATCAACCCATCAAATTTCTGAAGAATGTTTTTCTGAATGGGGAGATCATCAGCCAACCGACTGTAAAAGTTGATATACATAATATATTTCTTGTCAAGTATGTTGTATATATCTTGTAATATTTGCTTTTCGGGTGAATTATATAAATATATATGTTTCAAATTTAATTTGAGAAACTTGATTTCCTCTTATGATGACTATTTCAGGGTGGTGAGGTGCAGCCGGAGAAAGATGAAGCCTCACAACCTGCTAAAGGATGCAGCTAGCTGTAATTTCCATCTTAAAGGAGTTAGCAAGTCATAGCCATGTGTTTCTTTAATTTCCTTGTTGTGTTTGTACGTGCGTGCAGCACCTGGAACAATAATAATAATAATAATTACTATAATTAATTTTGTCGTAATTAATGTAGTACTGTGACCTTAATTAACTAATAATGTGGCTTTTGGCTTTTATATGACTCCATAGCGCATCTAATGACAAATCCTGTCTTAATTACTTGAAATTTACTTATCCATATTTACTCTTTCATAATAATTTCCATTAGCAAAGAACATTATAGCTATTTTATTTCGATATTACAAATAATATTAATAAATATTTATATATGTGATATAACATAGATTTAAAAAATTCATGAGTTGAGTCGGACTGTTATGTTTAAAAGTTAGACTAAGTTGGAGTTCCATCCTGGCATTTAAATTTGAGGTAGAGGGTGGAGGCTTGGCTCTGAATCTTTTCAGATGGTGGGTGATCTCTAAAAGCTCTACTGTAAAGTTGCTTTTTCAAGGCAACAATTTTAGCTTCTTGTTCACTCAAAAGCTTTAGAAAATGACTGTTGCTTTTCCTCGAGTCCTCCCTATCATAGATTGACAAAATTTGTTGGGACCAGCCCCAGTGCTTCAATTGCAGACTTTGTCTCTTTTAGTTCTCCATTTGCATCTTCAACTTGTTTGCTCAGCACGAAAACTTAGCCTTGTGCCTCCTCAACGTCTCTAGCCAAGCATGCACTTTGCCCTTTCGTCAACTTCACCGTCATATGTTCTCTCTTCTATTCATTGCATCCAATTCATTTTGTCATTGCTTGGATTGCATTCATCTGCTTCAGATTGATTTATATTCTAAATTTATTTTAGCTATTAAAATTAAAAATATTTGTTTTAAATTTAATAATTTTGAATTGGACCGAATTGGTCTTGAATCTAAAAAATCATGCTCAAAATCTTATCCAAATCGAATTAGGTTGTGAACTTGATGAACAACTCCATCCATGAACAGGTCTAACACATAGACACACAATTAAATAATTAACAATCATCTATACACACACAACTAAATAAACTGTGGTTCATAGCTTTTCTTCTTTTTCTTATGCCCTTAGAAGGATTATTAGTATTTGACCTGGCTTTGTTTTAGGATCTTTACTGCGGATGGCTTGATGTGCAGAGAAACTTTTGTAATTGTACAATGATCTTGTTCACACCAAGTTTCCTATGTCATTAAAATCTTTTATTAATTAATCTAAAGACTTGTTATGGCATTACCGGTGATGGAAAAATAAAATTCATTTTTTTTTAAAAAATATTTATATATTTTAACTTTTGCATCCTAATTGGAAAAAGAATTTTACTAGCAAAATTAAGTGGCATTATTTTTAAGAGACTTTAGGTTCGAAGTCACAGTACACTTCTCTAATTGACAAAAAAAAAAAAAATCATTTAAGCTTATCTTGAATGGATAAGATCAAGAAAGGTTTAGATAAAATTTCAAATTATTCAAATCATAATGTTTTCTCTTGTACTGAAAAATGTGAATATAACTAGAAGTGATAATTAAGCCAAAAATAAATCAATTATATATAAAAAAGATTTATATATATGATTATAAATGATAAACCAAATCGTTATCTCTTTTTTAAAAAAGTTAAACCATTATCCTTATCTCAAGTTCGATTTCAGGTTAGTAAAAAAGATTGGGAATAATAAATGACTCCAATCCTCAGATTAGGATGCAAATATTAAGAATTATCTCTAGGGATGGCAACAAGATAGACTGCTTATTATCAAAAGTAATAATCTTAAAATTCAAAGCAAGCAGTGATTGGTTCAAACGCAGAAATTAAAATGCTCTGGCAATGGAGGCTGGGCAAGAGCTTTTGGGCCTTTAAACTCCAAAATCTTCCTGATGTGTGTTGGGGCATGCATTCCAACAGCCAGTTTCTATCAACCAGCCGAGTCCACATTCCCATCAACCAATTTCTGATGGCTTGTATTTGCTGGTACTACCTTATCGTTGCCAGTTCAATCTATAGCCGCATTATATATTGTAATTACATTTTGATTTTCGCAAATTAAAAGAGAAACTAAAGTCAAGACATTAATTTCATAGAAACTAATTATCGTACATTCTTCTCTGTTTTTGGCTAAGATCATTGTCTCCAAACTATGAGTAAACTTTTTTTTTTTTTTTACAATAAATTTGTACTTAAAGGGTGGGGGAGGTGAGATCTAAATTGAGTAACATGTACTACTGGCCCTTTGCCATTTTTGTATCCTCAGTGGAAAACAAAATAAAAAGAGGCCATGTGATTGCTATGTAAAGCATGAGAATTTTTACCTGTCTGGTGGGATCCATAGCACGTTAGTGTGTTCCTTTTACATGCATGCAATCAAGTGTCAGGTTGGACTTCGATGTTCGCCTTGAAAAGATTACAATCGAGTCCAAAATGTGAGTTAAAGGCAGGCCTATATTCTAACACATATAAAAGCATAAGAGCTGAATTATAAATGATATGGTAAATATATATATATATATATATATATTTTATTTTAAAAGTTGAATTTAAATCCCTTTCTCTTCCTATAAAACTCAAAAGAAAATAATAATAATAAAGAAGCCTCTTCACCCACTCACATTGAACATCGTTTTGTTTCCAAATTAGCTGTAGTGACTTTAATATTTTTTAATTCTCAAAATATGATGTTTATTTGTTACAGGATATAATTATTTTTATAAATTATTTGGTTTTTATAAATAAAAATTAATCGCTGAACTAAACGAAATAGTCAATCATCTTGTAGAAGAGTAATTAAGCAAATAGACAGAGATCCCTTCAATAGCATTTTCTTGGTTCCTTGCTGCAAGGAGCTGTGCAGATATATCTGTACAAATTACAAGAAAGTGACAAACTCTAACACATCCCATCTAGTATTTTCACGAAAATACTTTCAAATGAATCAGCTTCACGTACTGCTCATGATCATTACTTGATTACCTAGCTATCAAACACTTCAAGGTTGGTAGCCAAAAAAGATTCCATGTCAATCCTGATCGAGGTCCCCCTACTATACCATGACAACTACATGGTCATGAACCGTCCAACCAATTTCAAAGAGACCAAGATCTTTTTTCCAAAAAAAAATTCCCACTAAGAAACAAGAACACTTTTAGAGCACAAAAACACACTAATTGTTACGCCAAGGAGATTGCAGGGCTCTCCCGAATTCATGGATTTCTTGGCAGCTTCAAATTTTTGTTGCATCGCTTACAAGGAATTTGCCAATTTTGACAGTCCAAAGGCCACAGCCAGCCAGAGAAATACATCATAAAGGACTCACATTTACCAATCCTTTATTTTTTTTCCCTCTTGTTTTTATGCAATCATTCACCGTCTACTCTAACTTTTTCATTAGAGGGTGCAACACTAAAGGAAGGCAAAATCTAAGAAAGTGAAATTTGAAACAAAGACCTTGAACATTGTGGGGCGCAGTCCAGGCCAATCAAACTTGTTCATCTCGAGGGACTTGGATATTTTCCTGCTTCTCTTGGTGGGGTGGTTTCTCAGGTCCCATCTCAACCGTTCCGTTTGCAGTTGGCTTCTTTGTTTCTTTAGAGCCCTTGTTCTTGCGGTAGATGGAGTAAAGAATGAGCTGCAAGGTCCCCAGGGTACACCCAAAACCATTCGGGACCTGCAACACATGGCATACAGTGACATGATGGCTTATAGACAAAAATACAGCTCCGCCTTGCCCAATTTAAACCATGCATATTATAAGTTTTCCTAAAGTCCATAAAACTTTGTCCTGTCAAAGGTATAAGTAATATCCCTGTTGATAAAATTGACAGAACCGCTGTTTTCCTGTTTTATATTGTCACTTTTAATAATTTTTTAATTATTAGGTGGTCAATGAAAGGTCTAAGGGTATCTGTGGTAAAAAAAAAATTCAACAAAACATACGAGAGAAAACTCACAGCAATAAAGGCATCACGACCAAGAATACCATAAACAAACCATGATGTACCACAGAGGAATACAAATAGTGACAAGAAGAATGGCATAAACTCCACGCTCTTAGTTTTGATCACCATCCTCTGTATATACATTTAAAAAAAAAAGAAGAAGAAAGAACAAAATTAGAACAAAAGAAAAAAGGGTTTTTGTTGAAGTAAATCGAGCATTTTGAGGAAATGCAGCTTACCATGATTGAAAGAGGCGAGGCATACATGGCAACAGAGAAAACGGCAGCAACAACGCCGCAAAAGACCTTTCTGCCAGTACCATGCAGGGCCAAGACAGAGACCAGGGCCACAGCAGAGAAAACAGCGAGTACGAAACAGAAGAGCGCAAGGACTTTAATCTTCTCCTTCTTTGGTGCATGGTAGATGAAGATCAACACATAAATGAACTCAAGTCCGGCGCCAGCCCCATTGATTGTAACAACTAGAAGGTTGTTTTCTGATACAAAGGGAAGGCCATACCTGAAGAATTGTCAAAACAATTGGATATTAGATCAGGACTTCGCTATAAAAAAAATGATAAGACTACTTTATAATTAGACAAAGTTCAAGAAGCTATGGTTGTCCACACTTTTGTTGCTTAAACATTGTTTTTGTCTCCTTGAAAATTAAGTGGGAAAGAATTTGACATAATCTAGCAACCAGAGACTGCTGCTACATAACAAATTCTGATTGTTTATTAAGATTATTAAACATTTAAAACTCAGCCACTTATTAGTCAATCAGGAACACTACATGAATAAACAAAAGAAAATTTGGACCACTATGTATTCTGCCCCAACCTTTGAGCCAGGAATACAAAGGCAACTTTACAGAAATGCCCCCATAGAAACAATCAAAAGACATCCCCATAAGAGATTCAACCGGCAAAACTAAAAGGGTAAAAAAGTAATTAGGTAGCTGAATTGAATCAATGAGAAAGCTCACCAGGCGGAGAGGAGACAGTTGAGCAAGGTCATCACGTAGGGTATTCCAGAGAACTGCTCGGTGGACTTGCTTTTAATGACCCTCCAAAATGTAATCCTTCAAAAATTAAACCATGGTTTAACAAATATAAAAATTAGTGATAATCAACCTTTGAATGGTAATTTAGACTTTTCGTTTATAGTTTTTTTTTTATCCCTAATTACCCTTTTGGAGAAAAGATCAACAAGTGGAGAAAAGATCAACAAGGGGTGAAACTTGTACATCATCCCAAAATGTACACAGAAGCATACAAATTTGAAGTGAACATGTGTTACTGATAACCATTTTGAAGAAATAACCTGGAAAAAGGAGGAACAAATTTTTTGTTTTTGCTATACACCTAAATGAAATTCCAAAGAAGTACATTAAGACTCAAAGCTTTTCTCCTTTCTTTGGAAAACAAAGAGGATATTTTCTGCTTCAAAAAGATATCTAAAAACCAAAAACCGGTAAAAATTTAGTCTTTGTTGCATGTGTTTATTACAGAGAGAGACAGGGAGAAAGAAAGAAAAGCTTGTGCTTCCATTGATGAAGAAGAACCTGTTTGAAGCTTTTACACTCAAACTTGCAAGAATCTAAAAGCATAGAAGATTAATCTATGCATGTTTCTTTATGTTCTTTCAGAGAAGAAGAGAGAGAAAAAGGAGCGAGAGCAGTTGCTTTGTTATACATACGTTGGAGACAAGAAGAGGAACGCAGCAGTGGCATTCCCTGTAAACAAAGAAAACAGAGGAAACCCATAAATGTAAAGGGCCTCCAAGAAAACAGAAAACTTACATAGAGAAATCATAACACAGAATCTAAAGAAAGATTGATATTGGAAATTGAAACCCACCGAAAATACCAAACATGAAATGCAGAACATGATTCATTGTCTTGGAAACCTTATCCAACCCTTCGAAAGGGAAGAGAGAACCAAATAACTCTGGGGAAACAAACGTAAGTGTAGTTACAAATGGCAATGAGATGAGCGGAACAAGCAAGAAGCAAGGCGGTTTATATAGAAAGAAGAAAAGAATGGGGGATAAAAAAGAAGAGAGAAAGCTGTTCAAAACTAACTGCGAAACAGTAAATATCTGTTTTGTTCTTATCCGGAGGCCCTTAGTAAGGAGAAGAGTCCATTTCTTGCTTCTTATACTCGTGAAACCCTCCTATTCTGACATGACTCTGGATACGCATAGGGGGGTTTTGAAAGTGATATTGGACGGATTTTAAGGCGTAAAAATTAGTGTTAATCCAAAGATTTTTGTGGATAATTACTGGATATAATTCCTTTTATAATTTCTCCAAAACATTTGGATTTTTTTGTTTTGTTTTGTTTTCGTTTTCAACAGTCCTTCAAATCTTGAGGTTTGTTAATTAAACTTTTTACCAAGTCACCACACCTTTGAAACATGTTGTTTGCCCGTAAGCGCAAGGTGAAACATTTAATTTAAAATTACAGAAATGATATGATTCCCAGTATCTCTTACGAAAGTCTATGATCATCACTTCCAAGTTTAGGGTGAGAATAATTGTCTTTTATTTCGGATTTATGCAATCAGGCTTCCAGAAATTGGGATTTGGAAAAAGAACGACAGAATTTATAATGCAAAAGGAGCCAATCCATCCAGAAACAAGTTACGTGAGGAACACACCATAGCTCACAGACAGACCTCCGCCCCAGTTTTGTTGTTCTAAGGAATCCTTTAATCTCCTTGTTTAAATCATTTATTTTTTTTAAATAATAAGAATAGTTGCTCTATGTATTCTACTCAAATTTGTACAGAAAAAAAAAAGTTTGATATTTCACTAAATAAAAGGGAAAGATAAGGTATCACAATGGGGGCCAAGATATGGACACAGAAAAGGGAAAGGAAAGGAGGAAGAGGTGAAGGACAAGGTGTTGCAACATGAACAACCATGCCGTGAATCAGATGCAAGCAACAGGGTACTGTAATGCATGACATCTACATAGGACCCACTTTGCATAACTCACTCCTCCATCCAACTTATCTACTCATCTGTTGGAATTTTTTGTAGCCTACTCTGCAGCAGCAGTGTGGATCAAACAGCCGCGTTAATCAAACGCGGATCCAATGGCTAATATTTTCATCCAACATCAAATATAAATTGAGTTTCATTTACCTGAATCAGGTTTCATCTTTCATATTTTACCCCATATGAATTTGATCTAATTTTATATCGGCCATTATCTAATTGTATGGTGATTTGTTTGTTATTAGTTTATTCCATTCATTTATCTAATTATATGTTACTTGGTAGTTAATTCATGTTGTAATTTTTACTTGTACATAAAAAAATTTCATATATGAAAAGAAAATTTTGTTTGGTAATTAAAGCTGCGAAAACATGTAAAACACAGTAAAAGAGATAAAGATCAGAATTTGAGTGACAGTAGAAGACAAGATGTTGCACTAACTTTGAGATGATTTCAAGTCCAAAGATCAATTTAAGGTGTAACTTTGGATATGTAAAATATAATACAGAATATATATATATATATATATATATATTTAAAGGATCTTGGAAAATCAAAGTATCATGCATGGCTGGTCTCACTAGGACGATTGAAGAAGCTATTTTTCGAATACAGTTTAGGATAATATCAGGTTGATGTCTATTTTAGTTCCAAATAATATGCCCTGCATATAGGTGGAAAAAAAGAATTGTAACCTCAACACTAATACTATTTTTTTTTTTTTCTAATCTACACAAAACAGAGCGTTATGCTCAGACTCAGAGCAGCAGGCAGCCTACATAAAGACAACTCTGCCATGAAAACAGAAAACAAAAGACAACAAGAGGGAAGCAACCAAAGCTCGCCGGTATGAGGAAGAGGAAACCCTAAACACGTGCAGATAGGACCAAGACAGCAGCAACCCCCTCGAAATAAATTTTAATTGGTTATCATATGTTGTTTCTATTAAATGAATTTTATTTTAGACAAAATTTATTTATTTTTTTCATGAAAATAACAATTTTTCATGTTCTTTACTTTAAAATGTTAACTAATTGGAGATCAATCAAAATCATAATTCACAAATTTATTATTTTTGTTATTATAATTGTAAAACGTATTAAATCATCCAGGTGCAGCTGGCCTGTTTGTTAGTTCTATCACATAAAAATTGCTCTGTTTTTGGTTCCACAATTTCATGAGGGGAAGCTATGGTACATCTCTTTTCGTCAACAAAAGGGCACCTTTCACAAATTTGTGGGGATAAAAATTTTTAATGTATTATATAATATCAATTATAAAATTTATTTCCATATTTTGAACTTTTATTTGATTTTTGAATTTCAACTGAATCTTCTTAAATCGAATTTGAATTTCTTACTTGAATAGATAATAATTGAGTTAAATTCAAATAGCTCAACTATCTTTTAAATTGGATTTGAGTAAAAAAATTAAAATTAAATCGAGCTCAGATCAAACTCGGGATTTTAATTTTTTATTGGAGTCAAGCTGAAGCTTTTCAATGTATTAGTTCAGCTCGGCTTGATTACAGTGGCATAGCTCGACTTTTCAGTGTCTTAGGTGGCGTTTGGTACATTACAATGCAATGTGATTACAGGTAATGTGATTGCAAGTAATGTGATTGCAAGCAATGTGATTACAAGGAAAATAACATTACAGTGTTTGGTATGTAAGTAAAATAATGATTAAAATGCAGGGAAGATAACATTGCAGTGTTTGGTTTACAAGTACTTTAGTGGGAATGTAATGCTAATTGTCAAAATTACCCATAATTATTAAAATATAAGTTTAATATATTTATATTTTTTATTATTAATTTTTATATAATATCATTTTTAAATATATTTTTAATATCATATATTTTATTTTTATTTATTATTATTATATTTTATTTTTTATTTTTAATATATTTATATTTTTTATTAATTTTTATATAATATCATTTCTTAAATATATTTTTAATATCATATATTTTATTTTTATTTATTATTATAATATTTTATATTTTATTTTTAATATATTTATATTTATATTATTAATTTTTATATAATATTATATTTTAAATATATTTTTAATGTCATATATTTTATTTTTATTTATTATTATAATTTTATATATTTTTTTCATTTCTTTAATATATTTTTTATATTATATATTTTATTTTAATTTGTTTTATCTATATTATATAAATATTAATTTTTTATATTTTATTTTATTTTAATTTTTATTCTTATATTATATATTTATTTTAATTATAATATTATAAAATATTTTTAATAAGATAATAAAGTTGAAGGGTAAAATTGTCTTTAAGAACATTGCAGAGTGCAATGTAATGTGATTGCATTGGTTTTGGACTGCAATCACATTACATCCATTGGCTGCAATGTGGATTGCATTGCAATCTTACATTGCAGTGATTTGTTACAAAACAAACATTGTAATGTAATTTAATAAGCCACATTGCAGGGAATGTGGCTTACATCCCTGATACCAAACGCCACCTTAGTTCAGGTCAGGAAGCAGTGAGATAGAATTAAAAAAATAAAGGTAAAATGTGAACCCTTTATGAAAGTTGTGAAAATGGTTAGAAAAGATTTAATGTTGAGATCTTTTAGGAGATGGGATTTGAATAAAAAATTAAATAATCTGTTAGCGACATTGTGAGGGAATATTTTGGGTACATAAAAGGAGTATTTTGATATTTACTAGAATGCTGTGCCATATGTGAAATCATATTGATATTATGATTAGTAGGGACGTACGTTGTTAACCACTAAAACTGAAAATCCTCAAGAATGTGTATTAAACGGTGGAAGTTAGTATGTGCAATTGTCAAACTATGGAATCCTTTGGAAAGCCAGGAATATTCGAATGAAAATTATCATAAAGTGATGAGGTATGTGTTGTTTGTGATTACTGCTTCCTCTAATTGAGTCTGCATTTCTAAGATTGTGCATGGCATGCAAAATTCTTAAAAAAGTTTTTAGATTATTGAAGAAAATTTAAATAAACTTTTATTTTTTTATTATATTCAATCAAGTTCATATACTTTTATTTTGAATCAAATAAGCCCTTATTATTAATAATTGACTAATTGCCATTAATCAAGGTATCATTTGTCATTTTATATCTACATGGTATTGATGTGAAAGATGAAAAATGCAACATTATCATGCTATCATGCGAAATTAGCATATTACGTCATTATTAATTATAATATATCAACATGTCACATCATCATTAATTATGATATGTTGCATATCATATTAGTGTCACGCGATATAAAATGACAAATAGTATTTTGACTAAATCATTAGTAATAAGAACTTATTTGATTCAAAATAAAAATATAAAAAATTATTCGATTCAAAATAAAAGTATAAAAGTTTTATTAAATGCAATAAAAGTACAAGACTCATATAAAGTTTTTTAAATAATTTTAAAAAAATTAAATATTATTTATCACTTTATTGAATTTAATCATGTAAATTGTACCCCACCTTCTATATAATATTTAATAGTAGAAGGCAAGGATGAATGGATTATAGATGCTAAGGAACAAAGGGACAATAAAATGTATAATTTAATAAAAGGAATCCATTAGTGAGGGAAGTGTTGAATGCACATGGGAAGAAAAGTAGAAACCTAAAAAGTTGGTATCAAAATAAAGCAAATGTTGATTAAAAAAGTGACTTTATAAAAAGCATGAGATGGCATTTTAACATTTGATTCATTAGTTAATGTATTATCCCTTTACTTAAAAAACAGAGTTTAAATTCCTCTTCACTCAATTATAAAAAATAAAAAAAAGAGCATGAAATGACCAAATCTAATGTGAAAGAAGTATATAACAAAAACAAGAAGTGGGTCCAATTAATTCATTCCTTTGATTAGAAGATCAAAGAAACTTGTCTTTGATAATTAGAGTTTGGAAGGTGCTCCCAAACCTCATTATCCACAAAACCTTAATTAATTTCAATGTCAAGCATATGATCAATTGGGACAAGTCACACCTACTCACATGAATTCAACAAAGCAACGCATCATTATCATTACATCAGTGTGAATTATTTAATAGAGACCAAAATGAACCGGAGGGATTGCTCAACTCAATGACCAATTTTCTTGTTGGAAAATAGAAAGGTCAAAATACATATCAAATTCAAGTACTTATGTATTTTGTTCAATTTAGTCTATGTATTCAAAATCGAAGCAATTTAATATTTTAATTTTAAAAATTACTTCAATTTAGTCCCTCCCCTTAACGACATCTAATTTTGTCTTTAAAGGAGATGCCGTCAGCACTGACATAATATATTTTGATGATATGACACTAACATGATGATGTGGCATGTCACGTGGCACCGACATGATGGTGTGACAGTGCCATGTGGCACTGATAGATGGCGTGGCAATGTTAACATGACACTAACATGTTGACGTGTCGATACCACATGACAGATCAAAATTTTTCCAAAAAAATTTTACCTCATGTCATAAGAACTAAATTAAATAAAAATATATAATACAGAAACTAAATTGAATAAAATTAAAATGTTGAGGGACCAAATTGAAATAATATTTGAAAAATACAAATACTTAAGTAGATCATAGATATATTATTAATAAGCCAAATATTTAACTGTAAAAGATTTATGGTGTTAAAAAATATATATAAATATTTTTTAATTATTTGATTCTAGAATATGTGCATTAACTTATCTTTTTTGTAAAAATTAAATTTGAATTCTTCTTCTATAAAAAAAATTTTGATAAAAATTTCATACAAAAAATCAAATTTAGATGAATAACTTACATCATGATGAATAACTTACATCATGTTAAAATAAAATAATATAGAAAGACTAAATAAATTCTTTTTTCTTCTATTTATAATAGTATAAAAATTCAAAATTTATTTGACTTAGTTTTTAACTTGAGCTGAACTCAAATTTGCAAATTGATTAATTTAGTCACAACTTTCACAATTTACAAATACCCATCCTTTTATAATTATTCAACTTCTATCCAATTTACTTTTTATTTAAATTTACTCAAAGTGTTTTATAAAATAATTTTATTTAAATTTAAATACTACAATCAAATTCTGTTAAATTTTAATTTTAATTTACATCTACAAAAAATTTATAAATGCAAAATAAAATGGTACAAATATTTATAATTATATTTAACTCTATCAGCCATAAATACAATATTCAAAAAATTTTAACCCAAAAAATATAACCTAAAATATTAAACAAAATAAAAACATAAAAAATAAATAAAAATTTGAAGGGGTGGAATAGCACAAATTCTAAAGGTGTAATAAGAAGTTTGTCATATCTAAATTAAACAAATCAGAATGATGAATGATTTTTATAATCATCGTTAACTTCATATCTCTCTTTTTTATTTTTTTTAAAAAACTAAATCAACTTATTTTGCTAACTTGAGCTCAGCTCAAATTAAAAACTAAGTCAAATAAATTTTAAATTTTTATACAATTATAAATAAAAAAAATTTATTTAGTCTTTTTATATTTTTTTATACCATAATATAAGTTATCCATTTAAATTTGACTTTAGGTATGAAATTTTTTTCAAAAGTTTTTTTATAAAAGGAGAAATTAAACTTAATTTTTTCAAAGAAAATAAATTAATGTATATATTTTATAATCAAATAATCCAAAAAATATTTATATATATATATATATTAATACTATATATCTTTTACACTTAAATATTTGGCTTATTAATAAGTATATCTATCATCTACTTAAATATTTTTTAATTTAGTACCTTGATATCTTAATTTTGTTCAATTAAGTCCCTGTACTATATATTTTTATTCAATTTAACCCTTATGACGTGTCATAAGTATTTTTAAAAATTTTTATGATCTACCACATGGCATCGATATGTCATTAATGTCATGTTTTCATATTAGTTTTATGTGGCACTACCACATCATCGCATTGACGTCACGTCATCATAATGTGCCACGTCAGTGCTGACATTATCTTCTTTAATGACAAAATTAAATACCGTTAGAGAGAGAGATTAAATTGAAATAATTCTCAAAATTAAAAAAACTACATTGCTTTGATTTTGAGTGCAAAAATTAAATTAAACAACATACATAAATACCAGAACTTAGTGGGTATTTTGACTAAATAGAAATGATGGAAGTTTGCAAATTGATTTAGCTTAAAAATTTCATAACTCAAATTTGGCTACCAAATTAATTATTTCATTTTGAATCCTCAAACTTAATTAACCAGCAATCGCTTAGGTATATTTGATTTAGCTCTCCAAATTTATAATAGATATGAAATTAAAGAGTTTATATTTGATGTATAACTTATATAAAGTTTGATGCATAACTGTATACACTGTTAGTAAGTATAGTTAGTTATTTCCATCAATTTAACATGTATTAATTAAAAATTTTAAAAATTTCTAATGAGATGGCGAAATGTGATTTATTGACACTTTATTATACATTAATAATTTGTAATTAAAACCCTTTTTTATTAGTTTTGGTTTGCCTTTTGGGTTTACCTGTTTCTTTCCTACAGGGAAATCAGAGGTACCTATATATGGAAGAATCAATCGACCAATTTTATGAAGAGATGACATATTCTTAGAGGAATTCCAAAACCTCTCAAATCCAAGATGATAATTTTCTTAACTAATTACATTAAGACACAAATTAGGAGGCCCTTATTATTTTAGTTTTGTTTATTTTCTGCCGATTCTTCCTTGGACAACCTTTTGAATTAATACCTACCTTTAAGCAGATCATAACCAAAAATGTGACCAATTAGGTCAAAAGTCGACATTGTATATTTTACACATAATATCAAAAAACCAAAAAAAAATCCTCAAACTATACCAAAATTCTCGTTTATTGGATTTTTCTATTTTTAGAAGTGATTTTTAATTATTTCTTTAATTAATTAATTCATTAATTAGCCTTGGTTCATTATTTTTCAAAATTTTCACAAGTTAGACCCAATTTTCACAAGTTAGACCCGATTACGAAGACTAACAATTTCATCCAAATTGGATTTTAATGAAACAAAATAATAATACAAGAGTTTAATTATACCAAATAAAAGAAAAATAGTTTGAATGAAAATTTAGATATGATTTGATTATATATATTTTTTATGTTTTACTTGGACTGTAAGATTTGATTTAAGACTGCCGATGGGCAATGGCTAATGGACAAATTACTTGCTAAGGGTTAAACTAGATGAGAGAGTTGAACCATTTTGTGTACCAATTAAGGTGAGGCAGAGCACCTTGGACCTTTCTTTTTTTTTTTTTTTCTTTTCCTAAGCGTGGAAAGATGTTCAAAAGTATCTATTTTTGCCATTAAAACACACTGCAGCCTACTTTTAATTTTTAAAGATGTGGAAGACAATTAATTGTTTGCTTCTCAATCTCTCCTTTCATATTTATGATCAATCTCTAGTGTAGTCTGAATCAAATTTTGTTTCCATTTTTCTCCATTAGGACTGATCCCAAAGGGTGTGCCTACTCAGCATATATGCACATAAGTAGCATCCTATTCCTGTCATATTAGCCCATACCAATAATTAAAGCTTAATTATTGCCATAATAGTTTTCTCTGGAGATTTTCTAATTGCATCAGATGGGAGGCCTGCAGGGAAAGATAACCTCTCGCTGCTGGTTTTAAAGTTTATAATTTTAATTGGGAAATGCGAAAGTGATCATTTTCATAATTTTGCCTGTGTCAGTACGTAGAAGAACATCTCAATGTCAGTAAAGAGGTACTTTGGTTGGACCTGAAAGAGTATTGGAAAATGTCCTCGAACTATTTTTTGGTAGCCATTAGCATGGATACAGTAACAGTCCTCAATACTACACAACCGTTAAAACCAACCAATTAAAGCCTCCAGTGTTGTGACTTGTGACTCCAAAAAGCAGACCTGCAACCCCTTTTTTTTCCACTTGTCCCGTGAGTTTAATTTACGTGGCAACAACCAGCTCTCTACATGAACACAAACACATATTTGAATTAGAATTGTAGATTCCTCAAAAAGAATTGTAACTGTAAATGAACTAAGCCAACCTGGATATTGATCTGTGTTTTAGCTTGACTGCCTAAAAGGTTCTTTTGAACTTGTCATGATGTTGATTTTTGTGAAGGGTGTTGCCTCAATTAACTCAACCATCCCATTACAGCATGAGAAAAACCTTTTCTTCATTTTTTTTAATAGATTTTGAGCTTGTTTTATAGAGTTTCGCTTGAAGACAAGATATAGAAATCTGCAGCTTGAACTTGGGTATGATAGATATACCAATGTTGAATCATTAGCTGGTGAAGTTCAAACAAAGATAGAGTTGTTTCTTACTTTGATTTGCTGAAGTTAAGCTCGATCATTTTGAACATATATGGATGTCATGTTAATCAAATTTAAAATACGAACTTCAAATGGAATTGATTATCTATCAAACCAAAAGCTTACGAGTTAGATATCAGGCGAAGCATCTACAATATTGAGTTTGTCCTATGTAGATAGTAGATTTTGATTACAACTTATTCTTTTAAAACATTGTTTTACAATGTAGTGCTATACAAAAAATAATAAGAACAAGTGAAGTATTACTTTACACAGTCACTAGAGCAAGTGAAGTACTACTTCACATAAAACAACTAGAGTAAGTGAAGCACTATTTCATGCAAAACAACTAGAACAAGTAAAGTACTATTTCATGCAGAACAACTATTTTGCACAGAATAAGCACTTCACATAAATAGCAATGAAAATAACTCGGAATAAGTGACAAAGTTCAAGAGTTACTTGAATCTTGAGATGTTTTGGACAGTTTAGCTTGGTGACTCAGATATGGAGGTAGTTAAGAGGTCTTCCTCTTAACTCTTTCCTAAAATACGAATGTTTTTGCCTCTTACCTTGGTCTCGTGTACCTATTCACATATACCCTTTTCTTTTATACTTGTTTATGTACACCTTTTTCTCTTAACTTGTTTTCATATAACTTATCACGTATACCTCTTCTCTATTACCTTATACTCAAAAACAAGTCTTATTACATCAAATTACTTTAATGATCACATACTAAGTTTCTAACCGTTACTCAATATTAACTCTCAGTAACGGTTACCAAACATTAAAGCTCTTTTTAATAATATCATTCATTATATACATTAAAACCTTCTTGAGTAACCACTACTTTGACGCTATATATAGAACTTTCACAATCCATTTAAGGGCTCTTTCGCTCGGAGCTAAACATTCCCCTTTAGAGCTTCTCTCTCTAAATTCTTCCTTTAATCCTCTTTTATTCCATAATTCTCTTATTATTCTCTTCCACCTACCACAACATTTGGTACTTTAAAAACTAATCCAATCTTCCCCTTCGGCACATTCTTTACTTGTTTGCAACGCTTCCTCTCCCTATCATAAAACTCTTTTACATTTTAACGACTCCACTAAGGAGGACTAATTGCATTAGGTAAAAGCTTATTAGGAAAGTCTCTGTGTTACCAAAAGATATAGTTAATTCCACTATCACGTATTGAATGTAGAGGCTTGCATTAAAAATTTCACAACAAAATGCTAGCAGTAGAATTATTGATTGAGAACAACAAAGTCCAAAACAACTCGTTTCCCACTCATGTATGATATTTCTATGACTTTGACTCTTCATTGCATTATTAATTGCAATTTGACATAAAAAAAATCATATTCAGCCACTAGTTTTATGGCTTATATTTTGATTGTAATTATATTATACTATTAGTTGCAAGCTTTATCGTTTATTCTTTGACCATAGTTCATCAATCTTACTTCAACTAGAAGCTTTATCACCAATATTTTGGCTATAATGCTATATTTCTATTGGTTCTAAGCATTATCGCTCATTCTTTATCCATAATTTATCATTCATATTCCATCCGCTAGCTTTATCGCTCATAATTTGGCTATAATGATGTTATGCTATTAGCCGCAAGCTTTATCACGCATTTCTTGGTCATAGCCTATCATTCACAAATTGACCATAGCTCTTACGCTTACTTATTTTAAAAGTTGAATTAATCTCCTTCATGTCAAGTTAGAGTTAATCTCCTTGATGTAAAGTTGAGGGCTCCTTTTTAGCCACATACAATAATAGAAAATGTGAATAAGTACCAAACATGCATATGATATTATTATTATTATTGCAAAAAAGAAATAGAGATACGATATATCAATAGAAAAGTACTAGCTTAAACTAACTTTTAAAAAGAAAAGGAGAAGCAAAAGCTTAACCAACTACATACTCCATAGCGAAGAGTTACCACTCTTAATATTGGCGAAGACATCTAATTGTTCTTGCACTTCAGCTTCACGTTTTCTCAATGAAGCTATCTTTGTTGCAATGTCTTTTAACTCTTTTCCAAAGAAAACTTGTTGAGAAAAGCTTTGGCTCTAGACCTATAATCATTAAGGCATTGAAGTTTGAATCCAATGTTACAAACATCGTTGAAATCCTATAACATCAATTGCAATTTCTCTAGTGAAGTATTCATTAATGGAGCATGGGAAATTATTAAAGTTCTACCCAACACCTCCATCATTAAACAAATGACATCCACATTCTTCAAAAAGGAGGTACTCCAAAATTTTCCCTTTATACTAAAAATATGCTTCAAGTATTGTACGTACTCTGATAAAATTTGAACACCATGGAAGTTGACTTTCCTACCACTATATTTAGTATGTGCTACCTAAGTGCCAGAAACACTATTGGCATCATTGTGTGTTAGCATTGGGGAAGAATAAGCACAAGAATTAATCGGAGTAACTTGAGCATCATCAATAAAAACTTCAACATCATGAACAACCTCAATATTCGAAGTTGCTCCCACATTATCGATGATAACATCAAGAATAGCTCTAGCATCAACTCCAACATCAAGAACAACCTTAATAGTAGAAATAACCTTAATATCAAGAATATTCTCATCTTGAGTACCCTATGGTGCAAGAATAATCTTAGTTTCAAAAAAAAAATGAAACAACATCAACTGAAGTAACATTTTAATATTGTTCCTACTTGTTTTATATTGGAACTTTGAACGTGAAAGGGGAATAGAGGATCCAAATCAATGAAATCATCAAAAGGGTCTGTCAATACATTTGGTATTCTTAAAAATGTAGCAATACCCTCAACTTCAGCTTCAACAACATCAATAAACTCATCATCTGTTTTATCATTACGTTCAAAGTCACATGATTCTTCCTCAATCTTAGCTTCAAAAGTCTCTTCCTCTTCAACCGAGTTAAATTCTACTCTCGTAGTTGTGTCTCTCTACAAAAAAAATTAAGAAAATGAAGAAGAAGCAAAGGATGAACTTACCCTTCGATGCACAGGTTTTGTTTGATGAGTAAGAGCAAGAGAAGCATCATTTTTTTCTTCATTTACATTTCTTTTCTTTTTGAGAAAAGTCAAGCAGAATGATACATCTGTGTTAATTATAGAAGGAGTATAGAGACAAGCTTTGGGATTAACTAAAGGAATAATAAAATACCTCCATTCTTCAAGACATTCCCTCCAATAAGCAAACTATCTAGAAGTGTGGATACCAACTCTATCAAAAGCTGGGATAGTACAACTCTTAACTTTATCTAAACAGAGTTGAAGTCTTGCCATAAGAAATGAAGAAACACAAGAAAAAAAACTAATAGATGAAAAAGAGTCAGGCAGAGCTAGTTGGTCAAACTCAAATTTACGTGCCACTCTATAAGGAGAATATACCTCAATAGAAAAGAATCTCTATCTCTACCTGAACTGGAATTTTCAATCATAAAAGGCAATTGTGAACTATGAACCTATACACAAAAGTTAATACCTTGCGAACTCATTCTTCCAAATTGGAGAAAGTGGCAATCATAATAATTTTAAGATCACAGAATCCATTTATGACCTGCACACAAGGTCTAGGATTGAATTCTTTTGTCACATCCATCATTTCAAAAATATTACTTCTCAAGAGTTGATCATGCCATGCCCAAGCTCTATAATTACTCCTGGATAAACGGTTATTCATGGAAAAAGATGCAAAAGGATATGAAATAAGCACAGGAGCACAAGTACTAGAACTTTCCCATAGGCACATTTCAATGAAATTAGCATCTACATAAGTTAAAACTTTATAAACCCAACTGACTTGATAGTTTTGAGTTGGTACAAGTTTACTCTTTTACATGGAAAGCCTAAATACAGTGGAGTCAAAGGAAAACGTACTCCCTTGACAATTTTTATTGCTAAAGGAATAGCTGCTAAATATATAACATCATCTAAACACCTTGGGAGTATATGTCATGCCAACCAAAAGATTATTAAAGCCACTAGCTTGTGCTCATGGTTTGAGTACTCAAGAGAACCAATTTCAATTCCCTTAGCATTGAACTTTTTATTAAAAAATCACTATCCAATTAGAGATTTGTGTAACCTTCAAAGTTTTACTCAAACTTTTGAGTAGATCAAAGAAAAAATCTCGAATACATACCTCTTTTTCAAAAAGCTTGATAGAGTGAAAATCATGCTTCCCCATACAAGGAAGTTCTAAGAGAACACACACTTTTTCCAGAGTGAAAGTAAATTCTCCTTATACTGTAATTATAATATGAGAAAAGTACTCCACTTAACAAGAATAGCACGCCATACATTTATCTTTTTCTTTCTATGAATATTGAGCTTGGAAGTGACGCGTACAACACCAAGTATTCCAGTAGATGAGATAAGTTTAACATAAGTAGGATTCTTCAACACCTTATTTACCCACTCATCCCAACAATGAACAAATCGAAAATTGGAGCCTCGCTTAGTAGCATAAAGTTGAAACTCACCACACTCAAACCTAAACTTCAAAATGGATAGTCTTGGAGTACCACTTCTTTTATGAAAAGGTACTTCTGAGCATAGACGATTTCAATCATATTCAACAAGCTCAAAAGGATGTTTGTCAATCTGTCTAGCATGAACTTCTTCTAAAAAATGATCTTTTTTTTCTCTAATAATGTCATCTTCCTAGTTTTTAGGAACAAGAAGAACTTCATCAATCTTTCCTACTCTAATTTTCTCAAGAGGAATTACTTTGGAATCATTATTCTTCCTTTTATGCGCTGTGATATTTTTTCTTATTGTAACCCTTCCAAGCTCACCATAATGGATCTTTGGAAGGAAACGCATCTTAGGCATAAAGGAAGATAGAAAAATAAGCTTACAAACATAATCATGGAAAAAGAGATAAGTATACATACATAATAATTTTTCATTTATTTGTTAAAACATGAAAACACAACAATAAAATAAAACAACAAAACTTATCAAAATTTAACAATTTCATTATTAGTATTATATAAAATAAATAAATAATAAAATAGTATATATATTTATATATATATATACTACATATTTATAATTCTTTTATTATAATAATAATAATATTATTATTATTATTATTATTATACCGCGAATACAAAAGCAAATATGTCGTGAGCTTCAAAACTATGTGTTGCAAGCTTCAAAATAAAAGGGAACTTCAAAACAAAAAATAATTCGCTTGCACAAATTCCAAAGCTAGAATTTCTAGCCAATTAGTGCCTTTTCTACGTGTAAGCTGCCACCCTCTGCCCCAAATCTAAATCAACAATCCTATAATACATTCAACAAAATCCACTATTTCTTACCTCAAGCATGTCAGTATAGTATTCCAAGAGAGAATCTTAAAGTTTCCTTGTTTTGCATTATGGGATCAAGTATTTTTTTTTCTTTTATTTTTTAGTCTAAAGTCAAATTCATGAAGGCATAAACAATTTCAAAGCATTTTTTTAACAAGTCTATCTTCATTGAACAAACACTTAGTACATTGGTGGTTGTTTTTTCTTTTAATAGCTTATAATCAATTTTCATGAAACATACCTTGCAATCAAACAATTCTATAAAATTAATTTTTTGTTTCTTTTCTTCTTCTTTCTTTTTGTTGTGTCTTATAAAATCAAACGATTTGTTTATCTATTTGAACATATATATATATATATATATTATCTTTCAATAAAAAAAAAGCTTCAACTCAGATATGAAAATTTTCTTTTCTCATATTTCAATTTTGAAAAAAAAATCATGCAAGGGCAACAAGCAAGAAAAATACAATTTTTTGACAAAAAATAAAATACAAGTAAGAAATTACAATGGGAAGAAAGAAAAACTTACTTGCTGAAAAAAAAAAAAGGATTCAATGAACCGACCTGGCTCTTGCTCTGAATTTTGTTTTGCTTGGAATTTTGTTTTACTTTGAATCTAAATGAAGAAAATTATTCATAGTACCTTCATATTTATAAGTCACATAGAATCAAGATGTTTATGAAAAAGATTAACTTTCCTTTTATGATTTGTATCTTGCAAATTTTATTTTTTATGAAAAAAATATTATTACATAATCAAACAAATATTGCACAAGATATTGACATCACACTTTACACGAGGTAGTAACATGTTACTACCTAAGGCATTACTGGCTAAAGTGTTACTGTGTGTTGCCTAAGGTGTTACAGTACAATATGTTACAGTACAAAATAAAACTTTACCCTAAATTAATATATAAGAATTTTTTTTAAAAAAAAATTCTTATGCAAGGGACAAAATGTAGACAGTAGATTTTGGTTATTACTTATTCTTTTAAAGAATTGTTTTACAATGTAGTGTTATATAAAGAATAATGAGAACAAGTGAAGTATTGCTTTACACATAAACACTAAAGCAAGTAAAGCACTACTTGACATAAAACAACTAGAGCAAGTGAAGAACTATTTCATCCAGAACAACTAGAACAAGTAAAGTACTACTTCATGCAGAACAATTACTTCGCGTAAAATAAGTACTTCACATGAATAACAATGAAAGCAACTCGAAATAAGTGGTAGGGTTCAAGAGTTAATTTCATCTTGAGATATTTCGGAGAGTTTGGCTTGGTGGCTCAAATATGGAGGTAGTTAAAATGTTTTACTTTTAACCTATTCTTGAAGTACAAGTACTTCTCTCTCTTACCTTGTTTTCGTGTACCTATTCACATATATCTTTTTCTCTTAATTTATTCTTATAAAACTTTTAGCGTATATCTCTTTTCTATTACTTTCTATTTAAAAACAAGTTTTATTACATCTAGTTATTTCAACAGTTATATAATAAATTTCTAATCGTTACTCGATATTAACTCTTAGTAATGGTTACCTAACATTAAAACTTTTCTTAATAATATTATGTATTACGTACATTAAAGATCTCTTGAGTAACTGCTACTTTCGACATTATATATAGAATCTTCACAATTCATTTGGGAGTTCTTCCACCCAAAACTAACACATTCTCTTCCAACGCTTTTCTTTCTAAACTCCTCCTCTGATTCTCTGTTACTCCATAATTCTCTTTTTAGTGTCTTCTACTTGCCATGACACTTAATACTTCAAGAACTGCTTTGATCTTCATCTCCGTCGCCTCTGACGCATCCCTTACTTATTTGTAACACTTTCTCTCCCTATCACAAGAAGTCCCTTTACATGTTGTTTACGAAGAAAAGGTTCCTACAATGGCCTAAACTTGGCCATTCTCCATACCACATTTAGTTGGCTTGTTGAGCTTCAAACCAAGGTCAAAGTTCAATACCAATAACTCGAACACAAGCTGCTTCCAAACGGCTTGACTTGGCTATTACACCATTTAAACTAGCTTGTACGCAAGACAATGTTGCCATGTTTAATTTACTCTTGAATGTACAATACAAAGAAATATAATATCGATATATATAGACAGTGATGCAATGTGCTGGTAATCATCAATAAAAAAGGTTCTTTGCACTTCACCCAACCTGTCTCATTTCACAGTCTTGTCGATACTAAATCCAAAATCAGACAGATTGGTAGCCCTGTATGTAAAAAATTTATTAGTAGATTAAAATCATTGTCTATTCAAGAAAGCATTAATATGAATCTTTCCTAGTTCGCCTGTTAGTGTCATTCATGTCATCATTAAAGTCGGATTGATCGAGACAAAACCATGACCAATACATGCATGTCTGGTAGTACACACGAACATAATTACTTCCATGGAAAAAAGGCGAATCTACACTATAATTTTCACATGCTTTTCAATGCTAAGAATTGTCACCTTCCACTTTCTTGTTAATTTCTTGCTCTGAATCAAATGACCTTAGCCACGAATTGCAATTAGTACCGCTATTTATTTGATCTGCTTGAAAGTATAAGTTTGAGTGTAGTTGTGCAAATGAATTCCCATCAGGTGTCAAACTCAGCTTTATATCTCTACCATGCAAGCAATAGTTTTTAGATGTTAAAATGCCATCAAGTACACAAAGTCAAGGAGCAAAAAAAGTTACATTTCAATAGGGACGTGGAGGTTGTGCATCAAAGGGTGTCCCAAAGCCTAGAAGCATCTTCTAGCTGTTGCAAAAACATGTGGTTGTGAAAGGCGGGTCCCATGAAATCGGGCTGCAATCAATGTCTTGGCCAACTATAATCGTCGATTCATGACTAGACCACTCTCTAACTTACAATTTTTTTAGGACATAGACCCAACACTAGCGGGCACAGGGCAGCGGGAAAGTACTAATTGCCTAACGGGGCAAGAGTTTGGTTGAGAACCATCAACAGCGTATATTTAAGCCAGCGCAACATTGCCTTTTAGGCTTTTCCAAATTTATATGTGTACCTACTTGTGTTGATCTCAATGATTTAAGTTTCTTTTTGTCCACCTTGCAAAGCAAAAGTAGCTCATACAAGGTGAAAACAAAGCAGTTAGATTAGTAGTAGAGTCAGAATTTCACGGTTATGAGGACGAAAAGTTAAAGATAATGTCTATAAAGCATTCATTCAAGAAATTTAATATTTGATAAAAATGTAAAGCAACTTAGAAGAAAAAAATTCATATAAAAATTATATAAATAAATTCTAAAAATCATTCAAAGGAATCAATTTTAATAATTTATTTAAAAGAATTAACTAGTATAATCATAAATAATATAATAATGATAATAATCTCGAATTCTAGATAAACTTAACAATAAACAAAAATTAACAAATATAATAATAAAAATTTAAAGGGGAAGCAATCTCCTAAGAAAATATTAAGGCTATCAATAAATAATTCAATGGGGAAGCAATTCCCTAAAATTAATCACAAAATTTAAATACAATATCAATAAACAAATCAATGAGAAAGCAATCTCAAATAAAAAACTTAATTGATCACAAGAATATAAATAAAAAAAATACAAAGATTTTGTAGGAAAGCAATCAAGCAATCTCTAAATAAATAAATAACAACAAACTTTAGGTACTTAATCAACTCCTTGTTTTATTACTTTTAAAAAAAAAGGCTAAAATGGTAAATCCTAAATCAAAATTACAAATAGAAATTATTAAATTAAAAAAATTAAAGTTAAAAATATAAAAAATAAAATAAGTAAATAAACCAAACGTATCAATTATTATGATATAAAAATATAGTTACTAACTAGAAGTTTTCTACACAAAGAATGTTGGCAAGCAAAAAAGTATAAAAAAATAATTTTTTTTAATTTTTACAATATTTGGTAAAAAGAAAAGAGAACAAGAAGTGGCGGTTGTAAAATTTTGAAGAAGTGAGGTTTGAGAATAATTCTATTGCAACAAGTTTTATTTTAATCTTATTAGAATTAATTGTTGAAATAATTGTTGACATTAATCTCACCAAATAAAAAAATTATTATTGTGATAAAATTATAAACTTTCAAAAAAATAAAAATATATTAAAAAATTTAAAAATTTTATAAAGACGAAATTATAAAATTTTAAAAATATAAAACTAAATTATTAAAAAATGTAAAATTGGCAGCCGCCCCAACCCCCACCCGGGGCGCCTCTGGGTTGGGTTCATGTCCCAGTAAACAGATGCCTCCGCTAATGCTTTAACCAGATATATACCAAGTACCAAACTCAGGCCAAGCTCTTGGAACCTTTTGTGAATTATAAATGAGCAGAACATGAATGTTATTTCCATTCATATGGTATACTTTTCTTTGAATGAAAACCAGAGACCTGAAACTATTTAAAAGCTGAAGAAATGTGATGTTGGATTTGTTTATTGGAGTAGAAAACTGTCAATGTTTTGTCAGCTTTCATACATAATGAAATCTGTATCATGAATTTATGTAGATCACGGGCAGAAGAAAACCAGCTAGCCACAGAGAATATAATAAAATATGAAAGAAAAGACCCTACGAATTTCATGAGGGGGACCATTCTAGCTCAAAATCAAACCTGGATCAGATTAAGACCCATCAGAATTGATTATGGTATTATAATTGGTTGCTTGTATTGTAGGCTACATTGCCCTTCAAGGAGGGACTCTTTCCAAAGTGCTTAACGGTTGAAAGACTGCGGCACGGAAACTTTCATTTCTTGGAGTATCTAAGCAAAGGTTTAGCCATACAAGGAAATCGAAAACTCCATGCATTTATAATTCTAATAGTGGACAGGGACAGTGTGAAATTCATGGCTAGGAGCATCCCAATTATTCTACTTATTCATGGAGTAGAAATCCAAGTAGTGGACGTATTATTAATGAGCTTTTTCTTTTCTTTTATTTATTTCATTTGGTTGTCTGTTAGTACCCTGTGAACCAGGGTAAGTCTGCATTAATATAACCAGTTCAAACTTGAAATACAAAGCCCAATCGGCACGTTTCTTCTCTTCTTCTTTTATGGCAAAATAAATTATATCAACGCTCACAGCAGCAATTTGTATAGAAAGTTCATAGAACACGATATGCTTACATTAATGGCACTTGCTGCTGTATTTTGAATTTAGGACTGACATGTATCAGAGAATCGACAAGGAGATCTGGTGATAATATATATGGCTGTTATTTCACTTAGAATAGAGGTGACCGGAACGATCGGGCAGTAACAGTTGCGTTGGTTTCATGTTAACTTCGCTGAGTTGGAAAAAACCATTGCTGCCTAATTATGCTGATTACCATCTTCTTGAATGTAACTACCTGAAGTTTCAATGCAAAATATTGGGAATTTATCAAAGCATGATCTGGGTAGTATTCAACTGAATCACGTAAGTTTGATGCTTTAATTTGCTACCTTCCTTTGTGAATCATTGGGTAGGGTCCCTCAATCGACTAAACAAAAACCAAATAGAAATATCCATAATAATTAGTAATTAACAAATGAAGAGTTAAACTTGGATGACCAGTGATTTAAGTTCTCCATTGCAGTGCATGGAAGGTTTTGCTTTGCTCTTCATTTGTTCTTTTTTTTCTTGTATTGAAATTTTGGGTCGTTAAACTATGGTTAAAGCTTTGAAAGACGCAAAATGATAATCTTCTGCTTTTACAAAGTTGATAGTAGTTCTGATTTGATCAGGGCAGGGGATCATTATTTTACCCTACAAATCAGTTAATATGAAACCCACATGCCCTAGAAAATGGCAGAGGGGTAGGATAGTGACCTTTGTTTTCAAATAATGTATTTTTTTTTTTAATGATGGAAGCAAATTTCACTTAGAAAAAGAAAGGGTTGCAGCAGCTGGGGAATCATTAAATCTTTGCCTTCTCTTTTCTCCTTTTTGTTGTTATAAAGAGAATCTCTCACTAATTGGAAAAGGTTGTTACACTTCAAAGCAACGTTAAAGGTCAAGAGAAACTTTCAGAAGCAGTTAAATCAATTCCTAGGTTTTCAAGCTACTAATCCCTTTACGTCTGGTGCACTCCTAACTTCCAAGAATCTTGGATGAAGTTCATCAACTGATTATTACCCGAATGATATAGAGTTTAGTTTCTTTGTTTGGTCTTTATGACTCATTTCTTTCTTCTTCTATTTGGTCACAATTTTCGTGATTGATTGCCTTAATGCTGCAAGATTTAGAAGGAAGAAAGGCTTCTCATAACAATTGGTATAATGCAAAATAAAAGCCTGATGAGTTTCCCCATTTCTGCACAATGTCCATGGAAAGTAGTTAAAAAAAATTTAAAACATCATTCCCCGGAAAATTTAGAACAGGAACAAGAAATGATCGCAATGGTGATTAGAATTTATAGAACGATGGCCTATTCTCTCAAATTCTGCAGTTTCTGGTACATCAACTTTATCTGAAGTGCCTTAATTGGCCAGCCAAGATGGCTTAAACAATTTCTTTCTGTTTTCTTCCATTGACAGAGCAAAATTTTCAGAAATTGGTTCGACTCTTAACCTCTTTATTGAAAGTTGAGCATGGTGTATGGCTTAGTTTCCAGAATGTCATTTCAGAGAGTTCTATATAAATTTGGTCAACATATCCCCACCCTGTTTTAGCATCAAAGTGATTTAGACATCCTATAAGAACGTGAAGTTGACACATGGTGAACTGCCTTTTGTACCCAAACTTTTGAAGAGGAAAAAGAAAAGAAAACCCACATTTGAATTCTAGAACCTCCAAAGATGTCAATTCAATACCACATGAAATGATGAAGTGAAGAGAACAGAAGGGGGGAACGAACAATTGGGACAAGATGCCAAACTCCACCTGCAAAAACGTTTGCCTTCTCTATATCGCCACTTTCATCATCACCGAAAGTTTTATCAGTTTTGCACATTTGTATATTCCCAAGGACACATGTCGTGTTCATATTTTATCCAGGGGACAACAAGCAATGCAAGTGTTCGCTGCACTTACCAAAACAAGGTACCTTCTGCGCTTCATCTTACAATCCTGAGCATGAAAATGACAACAGAAAGGATCGGTCAAAACAGTAAACACTAATTGATGGAATTCATGCCTTTGTATCAGACCCAAATTAGATCCTTTTCAAGACAGAACATTCACAAATTCAGCAACCAACATCACATCACACCACATCTATTATAGTATTTGTTTTTCAATATCCTATCACAACGTCGATCATTGACTAGATATATTCCTAAAGCATGATTGATGTAAACTCCACTAACCTCAGGTTAGGTTGTCCTTGATTTGACCAACATGCAACTTCCTTTTTTGCAATTTTCGTTTAGGAAATGCTATAACTATCTATTAAAGGAAGCCCCCTTTGCTCTTTTTCTTGCTCTTTCCCTGTTGAAGAGTTACAATCTAACAGGTAAGCATGAGAGGACAAATGTAATTTTGTCTAAAATTTCAACTATTCCACATATTTTTACTTTTTGAGAGCAGTGTCCGGTACAAGTCATCTTCTATTAGACCCTTTGAAAGGACTTAGAACCAAGTCCTACTCCAGCGCACTTGATCTGTTGAGGGCACTCATCCTGGAAACATTTGGGGGTTAAATTACCATTCATTGTGCGTGTTAGTACTTCCATACTCTGTTCCATGCATATAGTTGTTTGTGGCTGAATTAGAATTATATCTGGCTACATCTGGACGCAGGGAAGATAAGAAATAGCCTCCACTTTCATTTGTAGGGCAGTTTCTCTTATTCCAGGGTGACATGTTTCATAATTTAACAGAGTACACAAAAGAGATAAAGCCGTTAACAGTACAAGGTGAAATGTCCAATTCAAATGACTCGAGCACACCCCCGCTGTACACGCCACCAGACCATGAGAACCTGTGTGATCCATCATAAAATTATACAAACCTAGAGCGCAACAAGGATTTCCTTACTTCCTAAGAGTTTTGTTAGTTTTTATATATCATACTATAACAGTAAGAGGTCATTTCCCATATAAATTAGAGACAGAACATTATTCGCTAGGCCCTAGAATACAAGCCAAGGACCTTGAAATAATCAAATGAGGAATGTGCTTGAGCCAACAGGATTCTGCAGTGCATTGCGAGTTGAATGCAAGCCCTAGACAACCACCAAGTCCTTATGATTATCATTTCACCAACACTTGTCCAGCATCCCTGATGACTACAAGAGCTTCTATAATTAAAAACAATTGTTTTTTTCCATTAACACTGATACAACATGAGACGCCCAGGGGGGGGGGGGGGGGGGGGGGGGGGGAAAGGGGGGGGATTAACACTGCTGTGTAAAGGCAGTCCCGGGGAAAATGTGGATTCCAAACAATATTTGTCAATTGAAATTCCAGTTATTAATAACCATGGAAATGCCCTTGCTTTAGATACAATCTACCAGTTCCATTAAGCACTTTATTTCTGCCATCCATGGAAACTTTAAAAACTAGAGGAAAGATGGGAAATGTATCGTCAAAAAACCACAACAGGAGTACAAAAATATAAGGATGAAAGGCATAGAGGCTTGATAGACTCCACGAGAAAAAAAAGGTATATGTACAAGGACCTAATGGGAGTGGGAAAAAAAGCAGCAACTCTAGTTTATGGAGTACAGGACAATGTTTCCATTTTAGGTCCCATTGACAAAGTAGAGCAAAGGAAACTAAGGGTAGCTGGATGAAATTTCCTCAAAGGGAAAACCATGACGAAAATATGCACTTTCAGGGAGCTTGAAACCAACTATCTAAAAGAACTGACAAAAAAAGTTCAGAGATTTATATATCACATCAAGCTGGATTCCTTTGTTGTGTTTGATTGGAATCCATATGAAAATGAGACAACTAAACATTACAGCATCTGAAAATTAACTGTGGAAAGGTAACAAATTGAAGGGTTTCCTTAATTACATACCCTAGCATTGAAGATTAACACTGCTTGTCACCTTTCATTAACACATTTCTCTAAAAGGTTCCTTACGAATAGCCACAACACACTCTATCAGGTCTTAGAAGATGTGGAACACTGTTGTGACTTGTGAGACCTTTTTGCATCCCTGCTCGTAGATCCTTCCCTTATTAATGGCTACAACATTGCCTATTCTATCAATATCTTGGTCATTGGTCTATGCAGGCTACTGCAATTTTGTGCTTCAAGCAAATTTTGTTTCTTAGTTTTTCCCTTGGTACTTGAAGCAAATTTTTAATGTCTTTTGGAATAGGTGTTTTCTGAGCAACCTCACATATAAGCACTGCAACGAATCCTTCACATTAGTAATCAAGTGTCAAAGACAGCTCTACAGAATAAAAATGTATCCATAAGAACAACAAATCAAGTCTTCTGCTATTGGCTAAACGCTGGGCAACCACAGCATACGATTTTGTTAGCATGGAGAAACTCAGAAAGAATTTTATCAAACAAGCTCTGAGCCCTACCATTCTCCTCCCTTGATCAAGCCTTAATCAGTGCTGTACAAAGATATCCAAAGAACCCAAATTATTAGTAGAATCCAAGACATCGGATGCTGCAATTGTAATAGCACTCATCAGTGAACTATCTTCTAGGGTCAAAATGCTGTAATCAAATTTGTGAAATTCTCACAGCTCATTGGAGAGTCAAATACTGCTTTCAATTGTCCATTCAAACTGTACAAAATGCCATATATCTCCTTTCTTTTTTCATGCCTCGTGTCTTTGGCTAGAAACTCATGTACTATGTTTCCCACTTGAATTGAACTGCAACCGGGAACTTTTTCAATCCCCTGCTGTCTCATTGCCACCTGAAAGCTTGAAAAATCTGCCCACCGTCTCATTGATGCACTCAAGTTTGAGAGAAGCATTAAATACCCTGGATTTGAAGGCTGCTGGTCCAGAATTTTTCTGGTAATGGATTCCAACAAGTCCCCCTTTCCATGAATCTGGCAAGAGCTTAGTAAGCTTGCGCAAATGACATCATTTGGCTTCAAATGCATGCTTTCTATAAAACTCACAGCTTCCTCTAGCCTCCCCGCTCGACCAAGAAGATCAACCATGCATCCATAATGCTCAATTCGTGGTTTGATATCAAACTGCAGGGCCATCTGGTCAAATACCCTTTTACCCTCCTCTACCAACCCACCATGAGTGCAAGCTGAGAGGACAGTGACAAAAATGACGTCATCAGGTTTTATTTTTTCTAAACACATTCTATCAAAAAGATCTAAAGCTTCTCTACACTGCCCGTTAACAGCTAATCCAGAAACCATTGATGTCCAAGTAATTATACATTTATTAGCCATCTTATTGAAAACTGCTTTTGCATTTTCCACATCTCCGCATTTAGCAAACATGTCTATCAAGGCATTGCCCAAAGGAACAGACAAGTCAAGTTTATTTTTCTTAATATAGGAATCGATCCACTTCCCATGTTCGAGTGAGCTCAAATGAGAACAGGCCGAAAGCACGGTGATCAAAGTAGTTTGATCAGGCTTGTACTTGCCATCAACTAACATTTTGTGAAACACACGTAGAGCTTCATCAAACATGTGACTATGAACATAACCTGCAATCATAGCATTCCAAGAAACCACATTCTTAACAGGCATCTGATTAAAAACACTTCTGGCAGATTCAATATCACCAATTGTAACGTATCCTGATATCAAAGCTGTCCACGAGGCCACAGTTTTCTGAGGCATTTGATCAAAAATTGACCTTGCAGCATCTAAATTACCCATCTTTAAATATCCAGAAATCATGGAATTCCATGCAATCTCATTCCTTTCGGGCATTCTCTCAAAAACTGAACTAGCCAAACTCATATTCCCAGCCTTGGAGAGACCCGAAAGAAGAGAATTCCACGTGACGGCATTTCTCTCCGGCATCAACTCAAACAACCCAATTGCAGATTCAATCTCTCCACGAGCCATGTACGCTCCAATCATCGAATTCCACGAGACCACATCTCTATCAGGCATTTCTTCAAACACTCTCAAAGCAGACCCCAAATTCCCGCCACATTTGGCGTAAAAATCCAAGAGGATATTTTGAACGAACACACTGGAACCAAGGCCCATCTTCAAAACATCACCATGAATTATCATTCCATCTTTTAAAGCTTCAAATGACTCAAAACATCTCAAAAGAAAGCTGAAAGTATAGCTATTTGGGTTTATTTTCAGGGCTTTCATTTGGTTGTAAAGATGCAGGGTAGCTTTATGGGATTTGCCTATGAAGCATTTGATCATCGTATTGTAAGAAATAAGATTTGGGTTTTGTGAGTTTTTGAATATTTTGAGGGTGTAATCGAGAGAATCAAGTTGAGAAGAGATAGTGATAAGCTTGGGTAACACGAAACTGTTATTTTGTAATCCGTGGATGAGAAACTGAAGATGGGTTTGATTTAGGTGTCTCTTAGTTTTGCAGTTTTGTAAGATTTTGAGCAGATTTTGCTCCATTTTTGGTCCTTCTCCTTCACCTTTTAGAGTTGGCACCTCGGTGTTCTTCAATTAGAAGCTTAGGCTTGATATATTCCCTTGAGGACCCATAAAGTTAACATATCTCCTTTCAGGACTCGTAAATTTATGTGTAATTATAAAATTATACATGTATTTTTATTTAACTTTTACTTATGTTCTTTTATAAATTTGTGACAATTTAGTTTGTTTTATTGTAGAGTTCCATGTTCTTTTTTAACATTTTATTTTACCACCATGATTTTATCACAATAATTTCGAGGTTTTTCTTATGTGAAGATTAAAAAAATCAATTACGTATTTTTTAGGCTTAAAATGCCGATGCCTCTTGTCCATCAAGCAATAACTACCTTGTATCTATGGATAAGATGTATAACAAACCTTAGTATATACAACAACATCCCAAATCAAAATTAACAATAATAAATTTGGTTGGTATAAACATTGTAACAACCATTTTAGAAATCGTAAGTACTTAATTTTGGATACTAATTTCTTATTTTCTTAAAGTTATTTTTCAAAATGAAAACAATTATAAAACAACTATATCACGCGGACAACAATTAAAGTAATCCGCAACAAGATGTAAGATTCACATGTTATTTCATCCTTAAGATGTTTTGGTGATTTTGGCTTAATGACTTGGATTTGAAAATAGTTGAGAAGTTTTACTTTTAACCTTTCTATGAAGTATAAGTATTTATCCTTTTTATCTATTCTCAAGAAACTCTTAGTATCATTGAGCTCCACTATGCATTGAGCTTCACTATGCCATTGCACTCAAGTATCCACTCACTACCTCAATGATTTTAAGTTGGTTCATGTGTTTTTCCCATGATGAACATATTTCAAATATAAATAGTGGGCTAATGTGCTCCTCCTATGACAAACGTTTTCTTCCTAAAACATACTTTTCCCATGATGTCTAATAAACACTCTTTTCGATAATTGATTCTAAGCAACCACTTTTACTTGGTATATATAGTAGATTGGACAATTCATCAAGGACAAAAACAAATTCAATAAACTCTTTATCTAAGATACTTTCTCCCAAACTCTTTTTAAGCTCCTATCTCTTTTACTCAGCTATTTTTTGCTAGAAATCGTATGATCAGATTAAACGTAACAAAATGAAACAAAAAAATTGTAAATGAATAACAAAAACATGTCACACATACCATGGATCTCTTTAATAGTTTTAATACAAACAAAACTAAAAGAGATGAATAATCAGAAAAAATAAAATCATTTTCACAAAATGATGTGGCTATTATAATGGTAACTTTTCCTTGTCCAACCCATGAACTCCACAAAGCGAGCGAAGAACCCCAGCCACTCAAATGCTTAGCCTCTAACGGTTTCACATGTGGTTGCACTAGAACTTTCACAAGAAGGGAGCTTTCTCAACTATGCCTTTGTGCTAGCAAGGTGACAACAACTTATCTTCCCCACACAATCGCACTCTTCCTATCCGAATCACAAAGTTGGAAAACTATTTTTCCAAGTCACTTAAGAAAATGTGCGGCCAGGCTTTTCTTGTTAATTTTTTGACAACTCAAAAAACCTAACTTGTGTGTTTCACTTATGTTATGAGGAATAGCTAAAAAGTGATATTTATATCTAAGTTAATTAACTTCTTAAATTGCAAATAAGACCTTAATATTATTACCCTTTATAATATTGGTCCAACACTTAATTAGACCTTTTTAATTAAGTCATTGTAAATTAAAATTAAATTAAATTTACTTTATTTGTTTACAATTGAGGCTTTAATTTTATAATTAATTATAATATTATCTTTATACTTAATTAAACTATTTTAATTAAGTTTTTAGAAGTTAAAAACCTAGTATATGATTTAAGTTCAACTTAAATTATCACACTCTCAATTTAATTTATAATACAATTTATTGTGTGTGACTCATTAGGTTCCCAATATATTGAAAATGAAATTGAATTATAATTTTTATTAAATTAATTAATTTAATATCATAAACCAAGATTGGCATTTAACAATACATCATAGCTACCTAATTGTTAGGAGAGTTAAAGAGTTCTTTGGCAATCTTTCAGTGTAAAAACTATCAATATAATTCATTCTCTCATCATTTATCTTGAAAATGATAAAAGCATGATGCAATGTCTACTCTTATTGATCTCCATATTCATTTTTGAAGTTAGATCATTAGCTTTATGGTGACTTATGAATCTTTTTTTCATAATCTCCAAATCACTTTGGTTGAGGACTTCAACAAGCAAATATCAACCAATAATTATTAGGATATGTCCCCTAAATCACTTGGGGTAATGATTTCTTTTTTTAACCACTCATTTGCCGTCACATGCTTTATATTACAATCAACCATATCTTATTTTGGCAACTTTGGTAGAATCCGTAGGGATATGATCAAATATATAACTATCCACATATAAGACAACCTAATGTCTCAAGTCTAAAAAGTATTTACATGATTGACACGATAAATATTTGTATAAACATTAGAATAAGATACTAAATATATTTCTCACGTCAGATTATGTTCAGTGAACTTGTTCACGGAACAAGCACCTATGTTCTAGTTTCAAATATCTTTATACTTCAACTATGAGATTGGTTGCTTACTTTCCAAGTAAGGAACACGAAGTGCACCAATTTCTAATCATCATTAATATCCAGTTTCAATGATATATCAACCAGGAATATTTAGAGATTATGTTTTGATGCATAGAGATCTCATTATTATAACCCATTACAATTCCCTTGC
>NW_018397260.1:2957144-2990659 GCF_002168275.2 Theobroma umbraticum | reverse complement strand
AATCTCATGGACTTCATCCAATAGACTTATAACCTTTATCATTGATTGCTTATTAATAAATGAAAACTTTAATTGTTCAATGTAAATAATATGATTTCATGATTAGAACTAAGTCTTGTGACAAGCACTTAACACTTCAATGACTGCTCTAGCCACCTTCTTCTTTATTGCCCCCCACATGGTCATTTTACTTGATTGCAAAATTACCTCTCTCTTTAGAACCCCTTCATATTTTGGTGACTCCACTAAAGAGAAGTGATTGCATTAAGTAAAAATCATCAAAAAATTACACAATTAAAAGATATGGAGAGTTTTCCCAACAACCAAGACACACTCATTCCCACATATGTTCAAGACCTCATGAAAATGCTTTAGGCTTCCTAAGAGAGAATACAAATGTTGAAAGATAACAATAAGTGGATGATAGAGGCAATCTTCCAACTTGTATATATCATTTATCGTAACAACCTCTCAAGCTCAACTTGTGCAACAACATGACTAACCAAACCAACTACACAAATGAAAATAGAGAAAATGGTGAATCACAACTGATGCACTAACTGTTGGAAATGCAAATACAATTAATCTCTCCATAGCTAGCAACTCCACCATAGTGATTCCGTCAACCATTACCCAAGGCTTTGTCACGAAAAAAGAATTTTAGAAGTTGCTCAACCATAAGAAAAAGAGTCTCAACTTTTCAAAATTTGACCTTAAATTGTGCTATCCCTATGTAACTGTTAAGCCATATCTTAAGGATTACACCAACCTTAAGTTCAAACAATTCATTGACAAGATTAGGGATGCTTAATACATGTCATAAAGTTTGTAGAGATCTTCAAAATAGCGGGAATAGATGATGACTTGAAGCTAAAGTAGTTATCCAAGTTCTTCACTAAAAGGGCTTACACTTGTTACATCAATCTTACTTCTGGTTTTATAGAATCTTGGAACTAAATATGTAAGATGTGCAATGAAAAATTCTTTTATACTTAAGAGAATGTTACTCTTATTGACTTGAGAAGTGAACATCAAAAATTATGAAAAGATTTCTTTGAGTACATTTAGCATCTTAGAGAATGGGTTCTGGACATACAAGATTCTCATGGCGATCAAATTAGCTAGTGAAAATTGACATCCAAGGTATGTTTGATGAATATAAGGTGCATTTAAATAAAACTATCTCTTCTCACCTTTTTTACTCTAGTTGAAGCTGCATGAAAAACCAATAATACAATCCTTGGACAAAGAGGAGCTAGCCGTTTCAATAAGAGGAACACCCTAACAATAAATGCAATCCAAAGAGAAAGCAAAGAATGGAGCATCCCTCACCCTAATCTACTATCTAGGTGAGACATCTTTAAGAAGAAGACAAAATAAAGAGGATGATTCTCCTCTACCATTCTAAGTCCCACTAGACAAAGTGAGGGCACTTTTTTAAGCATGGATCAAAGATGGACAAGTGAACCTACCTTCCGTATCGCAACAACCAACATAAGAAAAGAAGTCCAACCCGAAGTATTATGATTATCATCAAACCATCGGTCATACACTTGTTGAGTGTCGGAACTTGCACAAAATATTTCACCATGCAAAAAGAAGAAGTGTTGATTGGAAACAATAGATTCAAAAACAACTCACTTTTTACTCATCCATATCCTCGGAGGCATGTGAATGAAATAATTCATGTTCATCACAAGTATCTTTCTCCTTCCTCCAACCAAGCTGAGGATGCATGTACAGCTATCATGGTTACCTTTTCCATTACAAGCTCACTCATCTTACCTATCCGTTTTACTTAATTACAATACTATCTCTCTCATTAGAAGAACCCCTCTACAGAAACAAAATTGCATTACTAGTTTCTTCTCTTTTTTTTCCTTTTTTAATCATATAAATATTTATAAAGTGAAAGAAATAATTTCTGTGCAAGTACAAGCTGTTGATTCGATTGGAACATCAAGGGATGTTTTTCTTTATGTAACATCAAGGGATATTTATTGATGACATGTTGCAGACGCAAATCTAGGTTAGAATAAGATGAATGTATCATCCCTATGATTCAAAATGGACATTGAATATACATGACGCAGCCGTTTAATGGGAAGCTAAAAGGGAAGATTGGTGAATCAACTCCGATCTAGTAAAGCCAGCATCACTCTGGAACCAGGATGGACCATGTGTATTTGCAGAAATGTAAGACAGTAGGCATGGAATTTAGTGATGGTGAACATTGCAATAGCAAAGTGTAAGAAGTACATAGCTGTAAGTTCCAAAAAGACAATATGATATTCTGAATGAAATTAGATGTTACTCCTTTGACAGTAAATACAAACTTTTTCTTGTAGCTTCTAGCCAGGTATAGAGCTTTTATGCAAAATCTTCTCCGAACAAAGTTGCATATTTTGTAGTGCTGCAAATACACTGTTTTTCTTCTCGTTGTTTTTCTTGTCATTATGAATTACCATAAAAGGAAAAACATCCAACTCTAACTTTGTACTGATGTCACAATTCAGGGAGATCCAAACTAGACAACACGAAAGGACTCCGCTATCCTCTTCAAATCCTTGTAATGCCTTTTCCATTGAAGACCTGCCAAAATCAGGAAAAATCATACAAATATTTTATCTTTAACTATGATTAAACGTTATTATTTATGATGATTGATGAGTAAGATAGAAGTACATACCACTTCCTGTTACACTGAATAGGTAAAGGCGATTTCCGGCTGCAGTTGCTGTGATCAATACATGAGGTGGCTCCAACTCATACTGATAATACATTCTGCCATCATGTTCTGCCGTGTTAATGCTCAGCACCTTCCCTTCTACATTTTCACCGATCACCTCTGGTCCAAATGCATTAATCACGATTTCTGGAGGTCCGATCTTTTCAATTCTGGCATTGTCACCAAGATCTATACATCAGAAGACAAACACAGTTAAAACCATATATTGATCACAAAACAAATACTATGTTTTCAGCAGGCATCAGTTACTTTAAAACCACTCAAGTATCCCATGACATCATCCAAATCCAATGGTAGCAACTGTAAAGCCAGAGCCACTAAAGGGATTTTGAAAAACTTACTGTCAGCAAATCTCAGAACTGGTGCAACAATGACAAACAATCGTCCTTCCTTTGAGCTAGCAAACCTCAAGTCTATCTCTGTACCACCTAAATCCGCAATTGATACAGGAACCTGTTTCAGGGATATATAGAATAAGCGAATTGATGAAGCCCCGAGTACTAAGGTAAAGTTAAAATGTAAACATATGAAAACGCATAAGGGATGATAGTACCTCTTCCCATTCTTGAGGTACTGAAAAGGCATAAGGGATGATAGGACTCCATCCAACTCCATGCCCTCCGGACTTGTCATCTGGTCTGCGGTATGTCCTCCAACCTGTCTGAGCACATTGTTTGCTGGTGAAGATAAAGATTCACTACAATGACAAAGCAGATGCAGCTGGCCCTGGTTCTATCAAACTAGGTCTTAAGGGCAATCAATTCATGCTCTTCTTTTCAATGTGAGCTAGGACTGCAGAGTTATTCACATTTTATGAATGCGCCTATGTTCTGTTAATTTCTATCTACAGAAGTAGCTGGACAAAACTTAATCATCTTAATTTCCTGTTACTGTTAATCTAATTATATATCCATCTAAAAACATTCCAAATTTATATGTAAATATGAGTAAACGCTATCTAAGAAATAGCAGCATCTAACGGGACTCCATGTTTTAAGTTCTTTCATCAAGAAATTGAAAAACCTACAATTACAATAGATTCATTTGTACTGGAATAGCTCCCTTCTGATATATGACAAGATATTAAAGGATTTTTAAATAATCATCCCCACCAGTTTAGGAAGTAGTGGCAAAAAACTTTCATTTGTCTTTATTTGTTTCACAACTTTAGACGCTGGGGCGTGTTGCCATATCATGCCAACATAAATAGTTCAAAAAGTTACTAATCAGCAAGTCAAACTGTTACACACCAACCTTGTTCATCTGGCTCAGACAAGCCAGGAATCCTCCCTGCTAGAAGACCTTGTTTGACGACTGCCAATCCCTCTCCTGGAAATCCCAATACAGCCGATGACGCTAGAGAAATCCCAGATACCAAAATTGATCGTCGTCTACTCAAAATCCCCCAGGACTGCTCTTGCTCCTTATCAGCCAAGGCAATTCCTCTTGAACCCGGGACAGCGTTTACGGTTGAAACTCCATTTTCTGGTGAAGATTGAGCAAGACTGCAAGGAGGAGCTACTTGCTGATGACATTTCCATGAAAAGCTACTGCAGCCAGTGAACAATGTTGTGCCCATCTTCTTCAGAACTCAAAATTGGTAACAAAATGAGAATACTAATAATTAATACGCGCCGTCTTCTAAAACAAAAGGTTCAAGAATCAAGAGCAGAACTTCAACCAGCAAAGAAGTTGGTTGTTCGCTTCTTTTGTAATCTCTCTTTTTCTTGAATTCAATAAAAAGAGGGCAGAAGTTTTCTTCGGTATGTCCTTTGTGGACGTGGCCTCACAGCTGTGCATGTTTCAGATTCTTTCCGATAAAATATCTTTATTTTCAGCCTAACACGTGGATTTTCTAGGTTACTACTTTTTAACTTGTCCGAGCCCACAAATTCTTTCAGCAAGAAGAAGAAAACAAAGAGGCTTTGATTTTGAGAAAATAATATATGACTAAATACCTAAAAATTTTCTTAAACTATTTAAAAGTATTTACATATATTTTTATTTTTTTATTATGTTAAATTAAATTTTTAATATTTTATTTTAAATCAAATAAATTTTTATAACTAAAAATTTATTAATTATTATTAATTAAATATGAATATTAAATAATAATACAGTACATTAATATGACATTACGATATAACTCACTATACTTTATTTTTTTACTACGACAATAACATATCAACATCACAAAAAGACAAATAATATTTAAAATAATAATTAATTATTAATTCAAAATATAAATATAATATCTAATTCAACATAATAAAAAAATAACAATTTATTTTGAATTTTTTTCAAGTATTATGTCATAATTAATCTATAACATCCGGCTATAAGAGATTGAATTGAATTTTACAATTAAGCTATATCATCATTAAGAGTTTCTGTAATATAATAAAGTACAATATAATTTCGTGCCATTTTTACAACATTTAAGATTATGCTTCTCTTAAAAGGAGCCAACCATGAGGTGACCCCAAAAAAAAAAATGCTCTACAACCTGAAAGAATTAGTAAATACTAAGAGTCATTCAGAAATTTGACTGCCAATGTCGAAAATTGGAGAAAAGGTGAAAGCAGAGCACTGCGCAATGGAAATGGAGGCAGGGTTGTGCTGTTCTGAGAAGAATTAAGGCAGAGGCATGGGAGGTTTCCAGTTAGTAAATTCAACCAGATTTCTATTCACAATGGATCCATTATGAAGCCAAAATGTCTCCGCTGACTGGTGAAATTGCCTCACTTTCCTCTGAAGCTCCCACATTACTGCTTGCATTGCAGAACATGGCTCCGAGTCTGGAGCATAAACCCACAAGCACCTTACTTGCCTCCCATGGGCTATCATCCCCTCTATCACGTCGTCTGAAAAACAAACCCAAAGTTCAGTTGTTTGATGATGCTGCTCAAGGTTACAATAAGTGGAGCAAGAAGCAAAAACTACCCTATCTCACCTGGTATTGAAGCTAGGTACTCCAAAAGTTCCGGTCCTATTACAGTGGATGGCCACTTGATTGATATCTTTGTGTAGTCAATTACATTCTGAAAAGGTAATTCTACTTTATCGGATAAGATAACTGGAACACATTCCTGTTTAGGGAAAAACAACATTCACATTATTCCAATTGGCCTCCAAATGCGTGTGTGTGTGTGTGTGTGCATGTGCGTGAGAGAGGAGAGAGAGAGAAAGAGAGAGAGAGACCACAAAAAATGACTCATAAAAGCGAAGGGTCCAAGATGACTCTCCACGTGGTGCGAAGCAGAATTTGGCATTGCCCAGATGCTGAAAATATTCCACTCTTCCTAGTTTGTTAGGACCACTGAACTGTAACTCTGGACATTCCAACTGTTTATGGTATCAATATGCATATCTTTACCACAAAATAAATGAGCAAATTCCATTAAAATCAGCCTAATTCATTATTTAAAAGAAAGCATGCTGAGTTATGAGGTTTCATGCTTCAAATCAGTCAACCAGATATGAATCCAAATCCAGACAGTGTTAACAAGCTTCCTAGTAATCTTAGCTGCATGCACACCCACTCACCCACACACAAAGAGCCTGCAGTAAGAATGGGCAACAATATTCTACCTAAATACTAGATACAGGTAATAAATAACAGAATAAGGATACCAAAGCCATAGAATTTTTCCGTTCTAGCACAATATGCTTATTGCATCAGGTAGAACATTAGCCTCAATAGAATTAATAGGACTAATAAACATAACTATTGGCCAAAGAAAACGAACAAAAAACTAATTAACATAACTACTAGATACTGCACATCAAAAATAATAATAGTTACAGTTTGTTGTAATTGCATTGAAACATGTACCCCTTGACTGAGTGAGACTAAATCATCAGTGCATAATCTGAAAGATCACAATATTTCATATTGACAGCAGTTAAAATGTCATAGAAGGAAAACATACCTTGTCTCCATATTGCTTTGAAAGCTCAATCAACTTAAGACGACCGGCCTTTTTCTGTGCCCGGCCTAAATAGTTTGCCAAATACTTTCTCTTTGACAGAGGCAAAGGCTGGACAACAGTAGCCCCTGTTTTAGTCATCCCATCATCAACATTTCCAGGAATGATGATGTCCTTCCATGTATTAAAGGCACTTATGTCTTTCTTATCAGTACGGTCTCCCTGCAAATACACACAAATATTCTTTTTTTAAGAACACCAACACACATATAAGAGAACTTCAATCGCCAAAGGTTTTGCTTGGTAAGAAGGATTCAAATGTGAAGAGAATGAAAATTCAGAAGAGTTCAAAATGGAGACAAAATGACTTAACATTATAACATTTGTAAGATAGGAAAATTTACAGACAATTTGGTAAATTTATAATCTTTTACTCAAACCCTCTTCTTTTCTCTTCCTAATAATTCCAATTTGGAAAGAAAACATAAAGGATTAACTTTGTGGCCTAAAGAGAAAATAACCATCTCCACCATATTCTTTCATCTCACTTTTAATCCTCTAACATGAGTTAAAAATTACGTTCTTTCTCCTTTTCAAACCATCTGTACCCAAGTTACTAAGTAGTTGCTCTACAACACATTTATCAATTCCCCATCTCCTCAAGATAAGAAACCATTTAACTAATAGTTCTTTTTTTCTCCAGTTATATCATATACTAAGCAGCAGCTTTTCATAGTTTTCTGGCTAACATGTAGATCTCAAGTGGCAATTTAAACATAAAAACAATGGGATATAGGCAGCAAAGACCGGACCAAAATAATTTTAGCTGCAAGGGAAGTGAATGTTTCATCCCAAGCAAGTGATTTAACACCAATTTTCAAAAAAAAAGTCCTCAGTTCTAGAACTTAAGACATTTCCACTGATAGTAACTCAATGAATCCAGGAATTCAGACTCTGCCTTCCCCTGTTAGATAAAGAACTCAACTGGAATCATCTAACCAACTAACCATGGTTAGACTCAATGTAGTCAAGGCAGCAAGGAGCATAATACATTTATATCCCCTGAGCTGCAAGGTGTATAAAACCATGAGGTAGAAGCTAACAATATAAAGTGTCTTTAGAGAAAATCTAATAACTAAACGTATCACGAGAGCTCAAACCACAATGAAAGCAAATCTTAATAATTTTTGGTGAGCTTTACAATCAAATATATTTTATCATCTTTGTTTAGTGTATGCATTTGATTTTGCTATGAAGTGACTGGAACATATTGGGGGATGGTTCACTTTGGCACCTTAGCTTTTGGTTCTATTATGTATCAATATTCCTCAAACTGCCCTTTTTTTTCCTGAGTTCCTAAACATTGGCTTAGCATTTGGCCATCATACATTCATAGGCATTAGTGTAATGATCAGTAATATGGTTCCAACTAAAGAAGCTTGGCAAATGCAAAGAATATGACTGATTCTAGTGTTGGATAACCAGATCAATACCTCAGGAGTAAGAATTAGAGAACGATTTATATAAGTCGCCCAAGATCTAAATAAGTGAGCTCCAGCACCACTGCAATCACATAAAAAAAAAAACAACCTTTGCATCAAAGTTAATCAAATTCAAAACCTTACAAAGCAAATTTGTAACAGGCTAACAGTTATACCTTGGGAAAACAAATATGTGGTCACGCCCTCCGGACCTCCTAAAATATGGCATTTGACTCAAAACCTAAAATCAAAGCAACAGTTATATCGTTAATAAACTAACAATGAATAAAAAAAACTTTTTTATCTTTCAACAATAAAACAAAGCTTTACCTTGACGTAAGTTTGATTAATTTCTTTGTCATTGAGACCACCCAACATCCGAACACATTTAACATAAGATGGTACAAAGAACAAATCTGCTTCCTCTTTCTTTCTTGTCCGAAATCGAGATTCCAGTAACAGCCTATGGATTTTGACCTACAGTTTGTTTACTAATAATTAAACTTTAATTTAACAAAATTATTCAAAAAAAAAAAAAAAACAGACCATTCAATTAAATTGAACCTAAAAGAGAAACCTGAGAACCCCACTGGCCTTTGAGACAAGCATTGGTGGAAACGGTGCCGTCTCTTCCGTACAAAAGGTCTTTTAAGCCGTCGATCTCGTTCTCGTCGTAGACGTAGATCTTGAGAGAGAGGTGGGACCCGTAGCCTCGCTCGGGCCACAGTGGTCGTCCTCCGCCGTTCGTTTTGGCAACGCGGAGGTCGGCATCTCGTGATGAACGGTCGGAAATGAGGTTGCAGGGAGGAGGGAAGGATTGGTCGAAGAGTCGTGTGACGAAGAAAGTAGCGGCTATGAGGAGGAGCGCTCCGATCTGGTGAGCACGAGTGCAGGGAGTGTTGCTGTGGGAGTGCGCAGAGAAGATTCGAGGCTTGTTGCTCATTCCTTTGTCTTTCCTAATCTGCTCTTTGGAAATTTCAGAACCAGTCAGTGAACTACAGACTCAACTGTCAAGTAGAGCCGGATTTTGCTGAGCTCAAGCAAAGATGAACGATAGATAGTTTCGCTTTCCGTCTAAACTTCAAAAAGCGACAATTTCAAATCAGTGCAATGGAGAAAACATAATGAGCGTTTGCGGCCATGCCAGAAGATATTTATTTAAAGGAAAATAAAATTTTAAATTGTTTTAGAAAGAAATGAAATTATTATTATTTTACTCTTGATTATTAATTGAATTTTCAACACTCAGCCGTTGAAAAAGAAATAAGAAAAATGAGAAAGTGGCAAATTGCGAAACATGTCATCAACAACATTGTGTCAAAAAAATGATTGAAAGTAAGTTCAATCTTACTTATTAAAATCAAATTCGATAATAAAAAATCTAAATCTGATCGTAAAAACGTCATATATCAATGAAAATTGATTTTGAACTACTATGAATCAATTAATTGAGGTCAATTAAACCTATTTCAATGAGATTTGACTAAGAAAAAGTCGAAAACACATCGATCTCAATTAGCCACACTAGATTAGATCTTGCCAAACCTACGGGTAATAGGTTGAAACTTGAAAATGTAACTTTAATTTAAGGGTAAATTTATATTTTTATATTTCTTTCTTGACAAATATCAAAACTTTTATTTCTTTTTCAGTAAATATTTCATAACATTGTAATCAACTCCAGTTATTTATGGTTCATTGCATTCGGTTGAAATTGTTCCAAACAAGAAACTTTTTTCCGACTTCAGTTAAATAAAATTGCTTTAAATTACTTTTTGTTCTTTTAAAAGTAATAAAAAGAAATAATTTGCTCATTGATTGATAAGGATCTCCCTAATTAAATAATAGGATTCCAATCCTCCTTATAACAAGTCCAAAAAAAGAAAAATTGAGAGTAGTGGACTGCTAAAAAAACCATACCAATTGGGTCTGAGCGAGATCCAAGAAGAAGAAAAACAGATTCACAAAGGTATAATAATATCTTTGGGTCACAAAGTATGTAACCTTTTGCTCATGGATGATTTTCCAGACAATATCTTAAAACTACAACAAAAAAAAGTTGGCAATTACAGTCCATGAAGGCATGAAGTGAGAATTTAAGAAATGATTTTATTCAGGTTTAATATTTAGCTTTTTGGAAGTTACCTAACTGCAAATCTGCAGTCTTCTACCACTATGCAATTTGCATTTTCCCACATCTCTGCATGGTCTATCATGATTCAAGAGCAACGGTGACTTCTGTTTTTTTTTTTTTAAATCTCAATGGTGACTTCTTAGATCTATGTGACTGAGTATAACTGAACTGAGGCCTGGAGTCTTTTGAAACCCCCTACTTACCATGGCCATCCTCATCGTTTCAGCCTTTTCCCATCTGTCTGAAGCTGCGTAAATATTTGACAGCAGCACATAATGTGAATTATGCGCCAACCTGCCAACCTCGTGCATCACCTGTTCTACCATGCTCGTATCCAGATGAACCCGGCAAGCTCCAAGTAGAGCCCCCCAAACTACATCATTTGGTTTCATTGGCATTCTCTTGATTAAATCAAAAGCTTCTTTCAATCTTCCAGCACGACCCAGAAGATCTACCACGCAACCATAATGTTTGACGCTTGGTACCAACCCATACTTCTCCATCTTGGAAAATATATCTAATCCAGCATCTACAAATCCCCCATGTGCGCAAGCTGATAGAAGAGAAAGGAAAGTGATCTCATCCGGCATCTCATTCGACCATTCCATTCTTCTAAAAAACTCAAGAGCCTCTCTGCTTTGTCCATGAAGAGCAAAACCGGAGATCATGGAATTCCAGCAGGCACTTGTCCTGCGACTCATTTCTTCAAAGATCAATCTTGCATGGGCTAAATCCCCACACTTGGCATACATATCCAATAACGCATTCAAAACAAACTGATTAACTACCATTCCCTTCTCCTTAATAAGATAATGGATTTCTTTTCCAACATCTAATTCACCTAACTGTGCACAAGCAGATAAAATACTTGTGATAGTAACTTCATCAGGTTCAAAACCTTCACTTTGCATTTTCCTGAACATTTCCAAAGCTTTCTCACAAAGCCCGTTTTGTGCATAACCTGAAATCAATGAATTCCAGTTCACCAAATTCCTAACAGGGATTCTATCAAAAATGTTTCTTGCTTCTTTTACATCACCTCTCTTGCAATACCCAGAAATCATTGATGACCAAACATAGAAATTTTTTTCAGGCATCATTTCAAAAAGTTCCCTTGCAGCCTCTAATTCTCCATTTGCATTGTACCCATCAACCATCACTGTCCAAGTCACCACATTCCTCAGCTCTAATGGAACTTTATCAAAAAGACGCCTGGCTTTTAAAGTATCCCCATTCCTTGCAAACCCATTAATCATCTCAATCCAAGTCACTGAATTTCTTCCAACTGATATATTTTCAAATAAATCCAATGCAGATTTTGTATCCCCATTTTTCAAATACCCACCAATCATAGCGTTCCACGTCACCACATTTCTTTCAGGCATTTCATCAAACACCTTCCGGGAATCAATCAAATTGCCGCATTTCGAATACATATTCAGCAATGACGAGGCAGTATGTAAATCAAAGGCTACCCCAGATTTGATTGATTCGGCATGCAAAGATTTCCCAAAAGGTTGGGTTGAGGCAGAAGCACAAGCCTTGAAAATCAAAGGAACCAGGGCTAAAATGTAGAGTCCTTTTTGGCGTATTTGGGTGTACAAGGAAAGCACTTGTTTGGGAGTTCCTCGAGAAAGGCGGTTTCTTATGATGTAACACCAACTGGGTTGATTCGGGTTCGAATTGTTTTTGCCTGTTGTTTCTATGGTTTGTTGTGGAAGGTCATTTGGAATTTGTTGTGGGCTTTGAGGCAAGTTTGCCGTTCTCATGTCTCATAATTTTGACTGTCATTGGAGGGAGATTTGTCACTTTTGAGCAGAAAGAATAAAGCTTTATCAAATTCCACCTACGATAATCTTTAATGCTTCTTGTAGTATTGACAGCATGTTTGATCTAATTTTTTTTAATTTAAAAATTTTTATAAAATTTTTATAAAAAAATAATAATTTTTAAAATTAAATTAAAGTTATTCGATAAATTTATTTTTTATAAGTTTCTTTTTATAGATAAGTTTTTTGGTAAAATAACTTTAATGAAAATTATCAAGATATTTAATAAATAACTTTTTATTAATCACAAATATTTTTATTCAAAATAAAAAAATTAACTTTATTTTTTATCTATTTAAAATAAAATTTTGAAAATATAAAAATAATTTTTTTATAACATAAAGTTTATAATTAATAATTAATTATAAAAAAATTCAACAAATAATTTATAAGTAACACATAATTCATAAATAATTTTTTATTAAATAATAATAAATAAATAAAATCAAAAAAATTGAATCAAATAAAAAAATGAGAGATAAAAAAAATAAAAAATCGACTACTAAAACCTTTAACCTTAACAATGGAGGGTAACTTGTAAAAGAAAAATATAAACATAATGTGGTAACAATAATTCAAGAAAATCACGTTTAGCTATTGATATCCTTACCAACAAAGTTTACTTCCATGAATAATATTATCTCAACAAACATAATCAACAAATATTATTTAAATTTTCATCTAATTTATCTAAACAAATATTGACCTATTTAATTAATTATTCTAATCATAATTATCAAATATTACATACACCATAAAGAAGTTAAGAATAAATAAACATTACATAATTATCATATCATACAATAATTTGAGAAATATCAATTAATAAAAAGAGTTTCCAAAGTCTAAAAAAAGATAGAAATAAAATTAAAAACAAAATAGAAAGAAAAAGAAGAAATAATACCTGAATACAATTTTGAATTTTGAATCTTATTTTTTCTTAAATTTTGTAAGAATAAAAAAAAATCTTAGAATGATGATTTGTAAAAAGAGAAAGAGGAGAAGGAGATCAATAAGGAGAGAGGAAAGAGAATTTTTTGAGAGAGGATCTTTTTGGAAAATAATAGCTCTCTTAATTAGTTGGCATGTTTTAAAAAAAAAAATTAAGCTATTTCTTTTTAAAATTTTATTCTTAAAAAATAATTACTTTTTTTAAAGAATTTTTTACAAAATCTTATTTGGCCCAACTTTCTTTTAAGCAGTAAGTAAGTTAAATACAAGTTAGGCCAAATGAGCACGAAATACAAAATGCTTACATTTTTTGGAAGACATGAGTTTAATTTAGGCTAATAATAGAAAGTTGTTGTCATCTTCTTTATATGTGAAAATTTGTTAGTTTCTTGCATGAAAATTGAAGAATCCTAATATAATAATACTAATATTGATAATAAGTTACATGATTAATCAGAAAAAAGATCAAAAGAGGAAGACAAGAATGTTAGAAAATTGGAAAATAAATGAAAATAAAATAAAGCAAATAAAAATACTAGGTAGTCTGAGGCATGGTATCACTGTCACTAAGGATAATTTTTTATCTTTTGGAATATAAAACTCAATGTAAAAGGACTGTAGCAGTTATCTACTAGAATTCAACAAACATTTTTTTATAGTTTGCACAAACTCTTAAGAGATGACATGAACAAAAAAAAGAAAAAACCCAATTAGGAAAGAAAGGAAGTAGAAAAATATGTTGAAAATAGAAAAGGAGGAGATGAGAGGCTCTTAGTGTTTTGTGAATAAGGTAAGGAGGCTGTATTTATATGCAGAGAATGAAGTAAATGTTGCACTAAATAAGGTAAACGTTGTACCAAATCAGGGAGTTGAGAAAAAGCTTAAAGAAGTTAAAGAAAAAACTGGTCAACATGTATACTTAGTCAGGTATACATGGTAGCAAACTTAGGAGAGTCATTAGCATGGTAGAGTCAGATAGACATTGGAGCAAAACCAAAAGAGTTAGGCAAGCATGATAGAGTTTGAGTCTAATTCAATCAAAATCTGAAATATGTACACTTACTTAAGTATACGTTGTAGCAAAATTAGAAGAGTCATCAGCATGGTAGAGTACTTAGTCAAATAAATGTTAGAGCAAAACCATTCACTTGAGCCTAACTTGAGAAAAATCTAAAATTTCTCCAAGATTTGGCCCAATCTTGTATGTGCATGAGCCCACTCATTTTTTCCTGCTTGCAACAAGCCCACAATAGGCTTTCATATATAAGGCATTCACCTCTCTTATATTTTGGCAATGTATGATGTTTGAATTTTATAAAATATATTATTTTCTAACCATCCTTCACATATTTTAAAAGATTTCATAAGAAGTTTTGCTGGGTCAAATTTCATTTAAGTGCAATGCATAGTCACTGGTGCTTTTTAAGTTATGAACCACCTTTAGAAAGAATGAAACATAAGTCATAGAATTTTGGTGAAGTTTGTAATTTATATGAACCAAAATTCTTTATGTGAAATATAGTTTTTCATCAATCACATTACACCCTAAAATTTCTATTGTTCAACGTAGTTTTGTGCAAATAGGCCATACGCGTCCTTAGTTATTCATAAATGCTCTAAAAAACTAGCCATAATTCTCATAAGAACAACCCCACTCCACACTTATATAGGTTGATTCCATCAAGTGTTTACTGTAGTATAATACACTAACCATAAGGGATATGGAATGTATTAAGAGTTTAACTAAACTTTTCTTCCATTGCAGTTTTGTACTATGTACACACCATAAGATGGTTAATAATTTTACTAGTGCATTAATTTATCAACAAATAACTTGTTATTACCCATGTGAACCTAATTCATGGGATCTCCCATCACATAAGTTGGGTTACTATTATTTATTGATTTCTTCAATTGGCTTAAATCCCATTCCTCTCGATGTAGCATGAATTAATTTTCTTCCCAAGGGTGTAGTCAAAGGATTGGTCAAATTCAACTCTGACTTCACATAATCAATGGATATAATTCCAACTCTAAGCAGCTGCTTTACTACATCCTGTCTTAAACAAATGTGTCTATTTTTACCATTGAAAATTTTATTCTTTGCAATGGATATTGTTGCTTGGTAATCACAATGCATAGACATAGAAGGTGTTGGTTTCATTCCCAATGGAATATCTATTAAGAGATTTCTCAACCACTTAGCCTCATTGCTAGCCAACTCTAAAGCTACAAATTCTGACTCCATTACAGATTTAGCAATTATTGTTTGTTTGATTAATTTCCAAGTTATAGCACCCTGACCAAGGGTGAATACATAAAAATTTATGAATTTTATCTCATCCGAATCAGAGATCCAATTAGCATCATTGTATCCTTTTAATACAACAAAAAATTCATTATATAAAATACCATAGTTTATGGTACCTTTCAAATATTTCATCATTCTACTCAAGGCAGTCTAATGATCTCGATTGAGACTTTGTATATCTCTACTCAGTATAAACACAGCATAAGCTATATTTGGTTGAGTATAATTCATCAAATGCTTTAAACTCCCAATAATCTGTGCATACTCAGGCTGAGCTATACTATAACCTTTATTTTTTCTTTAATTGGATGGTACTATTATAAAGAGTACTCATAAGTGTGATATCAAAATGTCCAAACTTTTTAAGTAACCTTTCAACATAATGCTCTTATGTTAGCATTAAGCCACTATTACATCTTATGATTTTAATACCCAAAATAATATTAGCTTCTCCTAGATATTTCATATCAAATTTGAAAGCCAAAAAATATTTTGTTTTATTGACCACATCAATGCATATACAAAAAAAAAAGGCATATCATCAACATATAAGCTAATAATCACACATTCACTATCAACAGTTTTTATGTACACACATTTATCAACTCCAACAGTAGAAAATCCATTACTAATAAGAACTTAATCAAATTTCTTATGTTATTGTTTTGGTGCTTGTTTTAAACTATATAATGTTTAGTCAATTTACAAACTTTATTTTCTAGATTAGGATGAGCACATCCCTCGATTTGTGTCATATAAATTTCTTCTTCTAAATCACCATTTAAAAAAACAATTTTTACATCCATTTGATGAACAACAAGTATATAAATTGAAGCTAAGGCAAATAAAACATGAATAGATGAAATTCTTGTTATTGAAGCAAAACTATCAAAATAATCAATATTTTGTTTTTGAGTAAAACCCTTTGCAACTAATCTAGCTTTGTATTTATCAATTGAACCATCAGAATTAAATTTTCTTTTAAAAATCCATTTGCAACCAATTGGTTTGGCTCTGAGTAGCAAATCAACCTATTCTCAAGTTTTATTTTGTAAATTCGAATCAATTTCATTTTGTATGGCTTCTTTCCGAAATGGACTTTCTTTAGAAGAAATTGCATCAGTATAAGTTAAGGGATCATTATCTACAAGATAAGTATAAAAATCATCACCAAAAAAAATCATCTCAAATCATCATTTTGTATTTTAAAATCATTTTTACTAAAAGGTGCATGAAAAATTGTATTAGTTCTTAATGAAAAAATATACTAGAAAAATGCAGCATTTTCTGTTTCAACAATTGTATTATAATCAAGACATTACTTTTTAATACAAAAAATCTATATGCAACACTATGTTCAGCATAACCAATAAACAAGCAATCAAATGTCTTAGAACTAATTTTTCTCTTTTTAAATTTAAGAAGCATTACCTTAGCAAAACACCCCCACACTCTCAAATATTTTAAGTCAGGAGAATAACTTTTTCATAATTCATAAGATGTCCTACCAGTTTTCTTATAAGGAATTCTATTTTGAATATGACATGCAAATAATAAAGCTTCATTTCATAAATTTTTATGTGCATTTAAACTAACAAGTATAGAGTTTATTATTTCTTTTAACGTTCTATTTTTCCTTTCAGCTACATTGTTTGATTTAAGAGAATATGGAGGTTTAATTTCATGAATTATTCCTTATTTTTCATATATATCATTAATCGATATATATTCACCTTCTCTATTTGATCTAACTTTTTTTATTTTTTTATTTAATTGATTTTCTATCTCAGCTTTATATTTAATAAACATGTCCAAAGCTTCATCTTTATGCCTAAATAAATAAGCTTTAGTAAATCTAGAATAATCGTCAATAAATGTAACATAGTATTACTTACCACATCTACTTATAGTTTATTTTAGATCTCCTAAGTTAGTATGAATTAAACTTAATAATTTAGATTCTTTATTTACTAAAATATAAGTTTTCTTAGTTAGTTTCGTTTCAGCAAATATCTCGTACTTATTAAAGCATACATTTTAATACTAAAAATTAAACGAAGTGATTACATTTTTTTAATATAAGGAATCCTAACTTATCTTAGTACCATGGCATAAATCAATAAAGTCAATTATGTAAGCAAAAAAACTAGCATTTTCATTGAGAACATTAGAAATATTAAGTATTAAGAGTCTCTGATTGTAATAACCCTTACTCACAAACACATTACTTTTTGTCATTACGATCTTATCAGATTCGAATTACACTTTCACCCCAATCTTGCCCAATAAAGCCACAGACACCAGGTTGGTCCTTGTATTGGAAACATGAAAAATACCATTTAAAGCTAAAGTCTTGCTAGATGTGAGCTTGAGAAAGAGTTTCCCTTTACCCAAAGCTTGAGCAATTCTAGAATCACCAAGGTATATTCTTCTCCTTCCCCTATTAGAGTATAGGAGGTAAAGATATTTCTGTTTGCACAAATATGCCTAGTAGCACCTGAGTGTATGACCCATTCTTTCACATTGGCCACCATAATCACTTGTGAAATGACCATAGCAATTACATCATGGGATTCATATGCTTTGACCAAGTTGACCTTTGGATTAATACGTTTGTCATTTTCCTTTGCCTTCTTTCTGAACTGTTCTGTATGACGCCCTGGCTTTCCACAAACAAAACAATTATCTTTTTTCTTAAAAATGGGATGAGAAGTTTTGGGTTTATTGTCAAGTTTATAAGGGTACCTTTGTTGACACTGGGTTCTGCCTTGAATCAAATTGGTTTTAGTTTCAACTTGTTTTTGCTTTGAAAGGCTTAATCTTCCTTCAGGTTGTGTTTTCAATGAGGATGTGCACAATCAAGTCTACAAGTGACAATTGCTTTTCCTTGTGCTTCAGTTGTTGCTTGTAGCCATTCCATGATTCTGGCAGCTTCTCTATCAACAACCTAGTAATGAACTCCTTTTACAAGTTGATTTTTTCAGCCTTCAAATCATCCACCAACTTATGGTATTCATTGATTTGAATTTTGATGTCCTTGTCATTTATCATCTTTCAATAATAGAAGTTACCAATCATGAACTTCTGTTTCTCAACATCTTCCGCAATGTATTTGGCAATCATTAACTCCCATATTTACTTTGCTTCTTTGTAGGAACTGTATACATCAAACAGCTCATTAGAAAATGTGTTAATGATTGTATGCCTACATACCTTATTTACATGCATCCATGGTTCCAGCATCTTGACATCATCTGGCTTAGAATCAATTAGCGTAAAAGCCACCCCATGAACATGAAGGATTAAAAATTTTATTTCTTGCCATCTTTTGAAGTTTCTGCCATAAAAGACTTCTATTTTAAAAATATCTAGAAATGGTTTGGCATATGAAACCGAAGGCATAGAAGGAACGATCAACAAAATGGGAGCCATGGTGGAACCATTAACAGTGGTGGTGGCAGTAGGGACAGAGGCAACAACATTATCAACATGGGAATCCATTATCCTTAAGATTATTAGAAAATTAAAAAATAAATGAAAATAAAATAAAGCAAGTAAGAACACTAGGTAGTCGGAGGCGTGGTATCACAATTCTTAGGGATAATTTTACCTTTTTGGAATATAAAACTCAATGTAAAAGGATTGTAGCTATTATCCTTTAAAATTCAACAAATCCTTCCTTATAGTTTGCACAAACTATTAAGAGATGAAAGAAATAGTAGAAGCAAGAACCCAACCAGGAAGGAAAGGAAACAAAGAAAATATGTTGAAAATAGAGAAGAGGAGATGAGAGGCTTTTGGTGTTTTGCAAGTGAAGTAGAGAGGCTTTATTTATAGATAGGGAATGAAGTGAACGTTGCATCAAATAAGGTGAACGTTGCACTAAATTAGGGAGTTGGGAAAAAGCCTTAAGGAGTTAAAGAAAAAACCTGGTCAGCATGTATACTTAGTCAAGTATACGTTATAACAAAATTAGAAGAGTCATCAGCATGGTAGAGTATTTAGTCAAGTCAGATAGCATTGGTGCTAAACCAGGAAAGTTAGACAAGTATGATAGAGTTTGAGTCTGATTCAATCAAAGTTTGAAGGAGGCTAAAAAATTAAAGCTAATGTACAAAATTCACTTGGGCCAAGCCCACGTGTGTATTCTTGTGCAAAGGGGGAAATCTAACAAAATTAAAAGAGCCATCAGCATGGTGGAGTATTTAGTCAGATAAACGTTGGAGCAAAACCAGGAGAGTTAGGTAAACATGATAAAGTTTGAGTCTAACTCAATCAAAGTTTGAAAGAGGTTGAAAAATTAAAGCTAAGGTACAAAAGTCACTTAAATCTAACCCACGTGTATATTCTCGCATAGGGAATGAAGAATCTGAAATTTTTCAAGATTTGGCCTAATCTTGTGTATGCTTGAGGTCACTCATTTTTCCTTATTTACAACAAGCTCATAATGGGTTTTTATATATAAGACATTCACCTCTCTTGTATCTTAACAATGTGAGATGTTCGAACTTTATGAAATGCACTATTTTCCAACAAGGAATTCATTGGCGTATAAGATGGTTGTATTTACTAGTACAATAAAGGCTCTTGATTCTGGAACAATTTGCACAAGAAAAATGAAAAAATCATCTCAAGGCAAAGGCATGGGTGGTTTCCAATTATGAAACTCTACTAAATCTCTATTTACGATAGTCCCATTATGAAGCCAAAAGGTCTCAGCTGATTGGTGGAATACCCTGACTTTCCTCTGGAGTTCCCACAAGATCCCATGCATTGCTGAACATGGTTCTGACTCTGGAGCATAAGTCCATAAGCACTTCACTTGTCTACCACGAGCTATCATACCCATTATAACTTCATCTGAAAAGAAACAAAATGAAAAAGAATGAAAAGCTGAAACATTGGAGATAACAAGGCAAGGGAATGGTGAATCAACCAACCTGGAATAGATTCAAGGTACTCCAAAAGTTGGGGACCTATCCGAGTAGCTGGCCATTTTATTGTTATCTGAGTGTAGTCTATTACATTTTGAAAAGGTAATTCTATTTGATCTGATATGATAACTGGAACACATTCCTATACGACAAACATCATTTAGACTGTATGTAAAATTGGAGAAAAACAAATAAAAATGGGGAGTGGGAGTGAGGACAAACCACAAAGAAAGATTCATAGAAGCGCAACGTCCATGATGATAATCCACGAGGAATTAGGCAGAATTTCGCATTACGTAGGTGTTCAAAATACTCCAGCTTGAACAACTTGTCAGGGGGATCATGCTTCAAATCTGGAGCCTCCAACTATTTATGAAACAATGAATAAAACTGAATCATTTCTTCTGTAAAATATATATAATAATGACTTTGCTATATCAATGTTGAGATGGCCGAGTTGGTCTAAGGCGCCAGATTAAGGTTCTGGTCCGAAAGGGCGTGGGTTCAAATCCCACTCTCAACATTGGCTTTTTGTCTTTCCTTTCATAAATGAAATAGTAAGTCTGTTAACTGAACACCATACCTTATCTGGATACTGTCTCGCCAGCTCTAGTAACTGAAGACGCCCTTTCAATCCTTGTGCACGTCCTAAATAATTTGCCAAGTAGTTTCGCTTTGATAAAGGTAAAGGCTCAACCAGGGCAGCACCATTTTTAGTCATCTCATCATGAACATTGCCAGGAATGATGATATCTTTCCATGTATGAAAGGAACTTGAGTTTTTATTATCAGTTCGATCCCCCTGCATTAGCACATCAAAGTCAAGCATTCTTAAGCAACTTTGTGACTTCTAATAAATTTATTCAGAATAATCGTAAATGCACATGCCAAGCCAAGCAAGCATTGTACCTCTGGAGTAAGAAATATTGAACGGTTTAAGAATGTTTTCCAAGATGTGAAAAAGTGAGCTCCATTACCACTGCATCAAGTGAAAAGCATATATATATGCATTTGTAGAGGTAAGGAAATATTGTAAACTCTTAATTCAAATGCAATTGAATAAGTAAAGCTCTTGTTCAAATACCATTAATTCTGATTAATTATGTTATATTGAGTTCTACCAAGTTTCCCTCATTTAGCTAAGGCCTACGCATGCCTTATAGTGACAGCAGAAATAAGATCCAGCAATCAAGATCGAGCCTCACTTGCAGGTTGAAAGTTTCGATGAGCAGCTTCCTATTCAGTAGCTTAGAAGATAGAAAGCCACAATTATGTCCTGTTTATGACTTATCAATTAACCAAATCTGTATAACGACTAAGAGGATAACATCAAATTGACATCTCGATTTCATACAACTTTCCTGCAGAAAATCTGAGAGCCAGCGATTCATATTCATACCTTGGGAAGACAAATATGTGGTCACGACCCCCAGATCGCCTAAAATATGGCATTTGACTTAAGACCTGCAAAACAACACTTCAGAACGGTCATTCTAGAGTAAGGACTTTGGTCATGTGATTACACATTTATCTGAATACAAACAAAGACATGCAAACCAAAAGAATGTAAGTACTGTTAGCTAGCCATGAACTGAATTTGATCTTACCTCAACATAGGTCTGGTTAATCTCTTCTTCTGTAAGAGCTTCCATCATATGAACGCATTTAACATATGCTGGCACAAAGAAGAAATCTGCTTCCTCTTTCTTTCTCGTCCGAAATCTTGAGTTCAGCAGCAATCTGTGTATTTTAACCTACAAATTACAGCGACCTACTTTATTACTAATTAAAATCAATACCGATTGCGGCATTGTTACTAATTTTAGCCGTAGTTAGCACTTGGTATGTAACTTTGGATACCTGAGTGCCCCATTGGCCTTGATAGCAAATATCAACGTCGACGACACCTTCTTTCCCATACATCAATGGCTTTAATCCGTCAATCTCGTTCTCATCATAAACGTAAATCTTGAGGGAAAGGTGAGACCCATATCCTCTCTCTGGCCAGGAAGGATATCCACCATTGGAGTGCGCCAACTTTCTAGGTGAGCGGTCGTGATTGAATATCGAGCACTGAGTATTGTTGTGCAGAGCTGAGGGCAGATGGTCCCAGAGCCGGTTGATGAAGAGGGTGGCAACGATGAGGAGCAGGGCGCCTATCTGATGGGTGTTGGTGCACGGCGTCCCATGATTCCAGATTCTTTTTGTTCTATGGTAGGAATTCAAGGTTCCCATAGAGAACCAAATTAAACATGCAATGCTTGGAAAGGAAGAAGAACACAAAATATAGGAATTTATGAATGGCTTGTCAATTGTCATTCCATCCTTATTTAATACTCAAAAGACCTGTGAATTAACAGTTTTAAATGCCGTAATAATTCTTCGGAAAGTGAGGGGTCACATATGTGATTGTGGCATGGGAATACGAAGAAGAAGCCCGCTCGGAAAACATTCATTGACTAAACAGCAGCATATATAATTTGTTAAACAAAATGCAACAGCATTCAGAAGAATCCAGAATGACCACTGATGCAGCCCCGTGAAACATCAATTGCTTTGTTATCAAATTTACAGCCAGTGGAAGGTTGCGAGGAAGAGGAATTCGCTGCCCGCCTCTCCTCTTCCCTGTTCTCTGAATTCTGGATGTTTCAATGTTTGGGAAGAAGACAAAAACACACAAAACAGAACACACGTGTGATTATGAAGGGGAAGCATGGGAGAGTGGAGTGGATCCCACTCAACATCTTTGCCACTTGGAATTCGGAGAGAATAGCAGAATAAAAAGAGATGCCGTTCGCGGTGGCCTTTGATCCACCAATTTGTAAAAGAACCAAAGCAAGCACTGAGCCAGAACTAATGGTACCATTAATTCAATTGGTTGATTATGAAGCATATAGAAATTAATGTGTCAGACCCATCATTGTGTGAGATTGAAGCATTTGCTATTCCAGGCATGTTTATGGCAAGTCATAACATGTCAATTTAACTGAGTTCTGGCGCTATTACTAGTTTTCATTTTAGGGCATCGTGGAGAAGTCAAAATCCCACATGCGATTCATGGGTGACGTGCATTTTGAATGATCAATTATGCTCATGATTTACGTGCATGCGATCCTAATTGCAAAACTCAAGCCATAAATTTCGGTTAAATGCAGAAAGGATGATAATGATGAGAGATGGATTTAAACTCTTCACTGTACCCCTGAACTAGCAATAATAAGCTGAAAGATTTTTTGTTGCTGAAGACAATGTCATCTGCCTCATATTTCAACATTCACAAGGAATGAAATTCATGACTTCTCGAGGAAAACTTATACTTTTTCACATTTAGGGTGCGTTTTTTGTTTAAGTAAAATTCTTTTGAAAAATATTTTCAAGACATAATGACGTTTGGATGATTGAAAATGAATACCTTTTGCGAGACTTAAGACAATTTTCACCACACTATAAAAAAAAATCTTGTTAAAACAAAAATTCTTACCCTAAAGCCTTAAATCCTTAGCTCCATCATCCCTTACTTCTAACATAGTTTGAACATTCACTTTTATTTCCTTCAAAATAATAAGATATTGTGATTTGAAAGTTTAAATGATTAAATACCCATCTTATATTTCCTTCAAAATAATAAAACACTTGCAGGCTTACAGTAAATATTTTTCAAAAGATATCCAAATAATGAAAAAAATTTACAACAATTTATCTAAACAAGGAAAAATATTAAATTTTATTACAAAATATTTTACACAGAAAGAACTTATCAAATGTACTCTTAAAATGATGTTAAATGCTGTACTTTTCGAGCCTCACACATGTATGCAAAAGAGGTGTGGCCGGGTTTTCACATTATGCTCAGAAATCGGCCCTCGTTTATCCATAACCAGTTCTTGTAAAACTCTCCCCATCAACTGGCCTGTTTCCAGCCACCATTCTCTTTGGTGTTGATATTAAGCAGAGATGGTTTTGCGTGCTCCACCTTAACGTTTCTGTAACCACCTAGTCGGGGACCGGACATTGAAGTTGAAAGTTTTCTCTTATTTTCTCATCAGTTGGCATCAAGTTAAAAGTTTTTAGACATTGAAGTTGGATAATACGTCTCTTTCATGGGCCAAAACAAAAGAATCTAGTTTCCAAAATCAGAGAGTCCCTTGGCACACGAGAAACGACCTTGATTGCCTTTGCTAATGGTCCTTTGGTCTCTAAGCCTAAGTGGAATAGATGCACTTTGGTAAAATAGACAACTAGAAAAGCCTATCTTACATATGTTACCCAAGGAATGTCCAGAAATTAAAAGTTGAGATTTCTGCCGGAGATCTAAGGGTTGGACGCAAAAGAGGGAGAAGGGGATGAACTAATTTATGAAATAGGAGATCTTTTATTACGTAATTTAAAATATTTGTCTATGGAAAACGAAATTATATTAGTAATTTTGTAAACAATAAATTATAGAAGGAAAAGAAATCAAAATTATTAATAATTTTTTAAAAATAAATATTCAAACTTTACTTTTTAAATAATAGATTATGTACTAATCAATAAATTAAATTATTAATAAACTTAAAAGATTACAGCTTATGGATTTTTGAGACAAATAATAATAGAAAGAAAGAAGTCAAGTAATATACATATGGTTCATAAATGGTAAAGCTTACAACTTGCAACTTGGCTAGAACCTCCAAATTTAGATATTGGGAATCGAACATTACAAGCTGATTCATCCATTAACCTGGTTCTGTCTTAGGCCAGCTGGTAAGCTCATGCAAGTTGGACAAAATAGGTCGAAAAGCTTCAACACTTGTATGGACTCCACTCCTCCACGACAAATGAAAAATAGCAATTGACATCGTTGAGATACAAGGACCGTTTAGATCCGTCTGCTAAATCAGAAAGCCAAATTTCTCTTCTGTACTCAAGTCAGGTTACTGTCTCGAGAGCTTCACTACAATATTCCAGCGATGATGCAATTATTTAATGTGTCAGGGCTCTTTGCGGCTTCCAATGGCTGTGTTCTTTCTTTCCTTGATTATTTTTTGCATCAATATTTTCTTTGTTCTTGTTTGGTTTCCTTAAATAGAGTAATTACCTATGGAAATTTTTTTTCCTAAGCTTAATAACTATGCTAATTACAGACACATAAAGCTCCGTTTTGTTAGCAATTATACAGCACTCTCTAGTTATACCTGTATTAGCAATGTAAAATGATTAGTTGAATAGGAAGAAGTCAACTGTTTTTGTCGAAATTAACACCTATAAATTAAGAAATCTAGTTGCTCATTTAATTGCTCTTTGCCCCGAATTCTTCATGATCACTCAAGAAACTCCCACCGGCATCAAAAATTGACGTTCATTTCTTGGTAAGTAACTCCCCTTTCTTGCAACAACTTAATGTGTAATTCATCAGGCCCCTCATGGATAAATTCCTTGAACCAGGCCTTTGGGCATACAAAATACACAATATGCCTTAATTTATTTATCGTACAATGGCATACCTACCATATTAGCTTCATAATTTCCAGTGAACTGATCAATTGACAGCACTGCAAACTCGCCGAATTTCTCCTTGTGAACCTGATTTCACCCCAATGTTTCCCATCTTCACCATTGCTTTAGCAAAATCCCCATTAAAAGATGATCTTGTTCCAGAACTATCAGAGCTGATATAAGAGTCAAGAATTTGCCTGGTCTTTTCGTCGTCGTTGAGCCTAGCATCGGAAGCTATCACCGCCGTTCCGTCTCTGATATTGCGCAGGATATGGACATCGAATACATTTTGAGTCGCCCAATCAAGAGGTATTCGGACATTGACATCTCCATTTAAGGGGCAATGAGCTTTGAGCTGTGGTAGGAAGCGAGGGTTAATTGCTGGATCAGAACCTCCCCCTGGGGTGAAGTTGTAGAGTCTATGTTGCATGAAGAAACAGGCTGTAAGCCCAATTGTATGTGCACCTGAAATACAACTCATCTCTAAGTATATATGAGTTTCAGGTCCTGGAAATTCATTACCGTAATCGAAATTATAATCATCTTGAATTTATGGATTAGGCCATTAGGCACATACCACCACTTAAAAGAACAAGGTCTTTATCAGAAAGACCTTTTGCCCTAAATTTGGATTTGAGAACATGGATTGAATCATCAACATCAGGCAAGTTTTCAGCCAGGGACATCCTTGAGAGCCGTCCATCTCTGCGGCCGGTTGGAACATCATAAAATGGCCCCTTAACCTGCACAAAACAGGTTGCAGCAGGCAATATAACATAGAAGATGTAAACCAAGAAAAGCGTTTTACAAATGTAACTTACCAAGGATACAGCATCTCTCGCAGCTAAAGCCACGATGTCTGCGCAAGAAACAACTCCGGGGCACAGATTTTCCAACTGTGCTTTGGCGCTCTCTATGATGTCAAAACCTTGAACTCCCAAGTTTCCTTGTGCTTTTAGTTCACCATCCGCATCATTTTCTATCAGAATCGACCCATCACAGCCCTGAAATTAAATAACATCAACAATAGAAGAAGCATTGAGATTGTTTATATGTGGGTTTGCAGGGAGAAGAACAGAGAGAGAAGGGGAGAGAGAGACTTCAACAAAGCAGTCATGGAACTGAAGCCTTAGCAAAATTGCAGCATTCCTAGGACTGTCAGCCACTGCTTTCTGAACAACTTTGTGGACGATAGATTCAGCAGTGGGGCATGTTTTCGAGTAGAAGCCAACTCTTAGTTGGCCTTGGGCAACACCTAAAGTGTTAGGAAGAATAAGCAAAGCCCAAATCAGGGCAACTAAAGTGTGTTTGAGCATTTCGGAAGTCAGAAATGTCATTGAACTAATGAGTGGAGGGGAACTTAGGACTAATACTTAGAGAAGAACGGAAAGAGTGTTTTGGAAGAGATGGCTTAATTACCAGTTATGATCTCTTGAATATGGCCGTTGAGCTTTATGTCTCCTTTGCTTGTCTACTTGTATGCCACTGCGACCTTTTTCCATTCCCCTATTTCCAATAATTGGAATTAACTTGACCACTCATACTATCAAGGTGCTTTTTCTCGTCTAGATTTAACAAAGGGAAAGAAAGAGGCAATTGTTGTCGTGGGCGTAAAGAACTCATTACGTATGATCAAGTTCTGGTATGCCATCTGTATTGTTTACCCTAAATCTTTTTGATTAACTTGGCTGCATAGGTTATGCAGTATGTTACATCATGCGTTAGAATTTAAACAAAAATTACCATATTTTGCTTTTTAATCTAGTATGATTGTAGTTCTAATAAAAATGACAGCATGTTTTGATCTGGCATAATAGTTGGCATTTTGATCGTAGGTGCAATTGTAGACTTGTAGGTGACTTACAAGGGGCTTTCTTAGATTGATAATTGACTTTAAACAAAAATCACTATTCTTTTATGGTATTGTATTGGCATAATATTTGAAAAAGTTTTTTAATTATTTAAAAAAATTTTAATTCAACTATTATTTTTTTACCACATTCAATCAAATCTTTATACTTTTATACTAAGTTAAATAAACTCTTATAACTAATAATTAATTAATTATTATTAATCAAAATATCACTTGTTATTTTTATATTCATATGTCATTTACATAACGTTACTATAAAATGTGAAAAATATCATATGAATATATCATCATATCACATTAATATGTTACGTCGTCATCTACTATCATATTTTATTATGTCATATTAACATCACGTCAGCATCACTTGACATAAAATGATAAGTGACATTTTGACTAAGTTAATCATTAATCATAAAAGTTTATTTAGTTCAAAATAAAAATATAAGAGTTTAATTGAATACAATAAAAGAATAAAGATTTACATAAATTTTTTTAAATATTTTAAAGATTTTTTAAAATATTATACCTATTACATTTGTATGAACACTAACACCCCATGCATCACGCCAACTAAAATCAGCCTTATTAAAAGAAAAAAAACACTTAAACTTTTGACTCAATAAATAAATATACATATATTTATATATTTACTCCAAAAGTTAAACTTAAATTCACACTTTTCCTGATTGAGAAATAAAAAAAGAAAATAAGGTGAAAAAGATTTATAGACATAAATATTAATATAAGTAGTGCATAAGAGTCCCTGCATTTTACTACTTAACTTATTGTTTTTTTTTTGTTTGTTTGTTTATTTGTTTGTTTGTTTGTCACATTCACCTTTAATTTTTTTCCCTATAATATCGGACAAAAATTATACGTGCCTCTTGGTTTGTTTCAAGTGATAAAATGGGACAAGTGGGTATTTAAATTTTTATAGGGAAAAAAAATTGGAACATATCTTTTTAAATAAAGAATATATGCACCTATCACTCAGGATTACCTATTTGTTTGAACTATGTATCACAATTGAACAACACCTATTTGATTAACAGTGATATCTTAGCCACCATTAGCCAAATCAAGTCCTAAGATTTTTATTTGGCATTTGAAATGGTTTGGTTATATAATGCAGTATACAAACAACAAAAGAAAATGAGAACAAAGCATATATAGGTTTTAGACATGTTCAACATCTCAATTCTTTTATTTGCCTTGAATTTTTCTTAAGAAAAGTAATTAAGGCTTTATTTTATTACCTTTTTTCCCCAAACTAAATCTTTATTGATCTTAAAGGGATTTAGAAACCCTTTTAGCATAAACTTGTCTTAGTCGTAATGCACTAACTTTTTCTTCTCTCAAGATTCAAGAACTGGCACGCTTCCTTTCCTTTCCTTTCCAATTTTCTCTGACGTTACTAGCTTTGGTGGGGAGTTAGCTTTGGATGTTTATACTTTTAGCAGATAACACGTCTTCTACTCTTCCTTCCTTCTTCTAATTTCTCCTTGTCTTTTATGAGTTCAATCCTTACCTAGTTGCCTAAACCTCTACTCTTCTCAAAGTTGGAAATTCAAACAACATAAAAGTCGATGAGCATCATGGTAAAGAGTGCTACGCAAAGAGAAATAAATAGTTGACTAGGGAAACTGGATTTGCTTCTTTTGGATATAGCTACTACTAGCGACCAACGTTGCTTTCTTTATATCAAAACTTTCCCAAATTCTACTACATATAATATATATATATATATATAAAACTATAACAAATTACTTAAAAAAATAGATTTTCCAAATATATATATATTACTTAAAAAAATCATTAAATTATTCATGAAAATTAAAATAAATATTTTTTTATTTCTTGTGATTAAATTTTTATATTTTTATTTTAAATTAAAAGTTACTGTAGTTAGTCAAATTGTCTCTTATCATTTGTGATATGTGGTGTTGACATGTTATAATAGATAATGGTATATCTTAATAGATGATGATAAAATATATTTTTTTAATATGATGATATAATCATATAGTATTTTTACCGACCATGTCAATACCACTTGGACATAAAAATGACAAGTGTTATTTTGATTAATAGTAATTAATCAATTATTATTTATATAAGTCTATTTGATCCAAAATAAAAATTATAGACTTGATTGAATGTAATAGAATAATAAAAATTTATTTAAATTTTTTCAAATAATTTAAATTTTTTTTAAATATTATGCCTAACTCTAATTCTTTCCAACAAAATCAGCTAACTGATAGCAACAATGTGGAATATAGGGCTACCGGAGTTTGCTCTCTCCTTCATCAGGTTAGTAAGAAAAGCCTTCATCTCTATCTTTTTATTGACCTTTTTTTTTTAACTTTTAAAGAAAAAAAAAGTAAGAAAAGCTTAAAAAGGGTAAAGGGCATAGTGGTTAGAAGAAAAAATAGTAAGAACCATAAATGGTTCTTTTACTTTTTACCTTTATGTAAAGCTTTCAGCAGAACGTGTAGATGGTAAAACAAAAGTTAAATATTCAAACAAGTTTTTGAACTATGCTAAAAAAATTAATTCAGTTTTTATTTTTTATTACATTTAAATAAGTTTTTAAATTTATATTTTGAGTCAAATAAGCTTCTCTGTCTACTATTAACTAATTTCTATTAATTAATAATACATACAGCATTTTGATACTATGTCATTTGTCACATGGTAGATGAAGTGACATTAAATATTTAATCCTAATGTATCGTTCACTAGTGTAAGTTAGTCAACGGTTAAAGAGAGAGACTTATTTGACTCGAAATAAAAGTTTAAAGATTTATTTGAACACAATAAAAAGATAAAGACTGAATTGATTTTTTTGACATAATTTAAGAACTTATTTAAGTTTTTAATCTAGAATAAATTACCATGGCCTTTTTTTTAATCTCCTTTCAACAAAGCCAATGTCCACATAGCATTGAATTTCTTTAATTATAATAATTCGTACATTTGCATCACTTATTTATTTTTGGAGCTTAACAGCATTTATTCATTTTTATTTTCTATAATTTTGTATGTATCAACTATTCTAAGTTGTTGTAGATTAAAAGCTACAATTCTATATATCCTTCTATATTTAATAATTATTGTACATATCAATTACTAATTTTATAGAATACTTTATTAATGTCCATATGTATTCGTGTGTGTCCAACTGCTACTTTAATAAAATATTTGGACTTTCATAACTTTATATTCAAATTTTATTATTATATTTTTATTTAAATTAGTCAAAAATAAATAGTTATTAAAATTAATAGTATGAAATTAGAAACGTAAAAGTTGTTGATGTTTTAAAAAAAAGACATGATCTTCAAATATGTCGAGATAGATATTAAATTTGTACAATACCCAATAAATCTAATTAGACCTCTAAATGAAAGTTTTGAATTCCTACCATTTCTCGAAAAAAAAAAAGTGTCATATGTGTACATTCTCATAAAAATAGAAATTACCCACGTCCTCTTCATGCCTCTTGTTTGTGTGAGCTTTCGCTATGTAGTTTAAAATAAAAAAAACAAAAGAGTCGTACTTAGATTGAGAAGTTACACTCGAGCATTTAACTCATTAGTTGGTGTATGGTTCCCTATTTAAAGAGTAGGGTTTGAATCTTCCTCTTAATTATAAAATAAAAATACTTAAATTGAGAAGTTCTTTGATTTAGATATTTATTTTAATTTAATCTCTCTATTTAAAATTATGATATTTTAATTTATTAATTTTAAAAATTATTTTAATTTAATTTTTTAATATTTTTTATTTAAATTGATTGTAATAATGTCAACGTTATCAATAATGTGATATTGACCTGATGTCAAATACAAATGTGACATGTGAGGTGGGTTTGAGTTGTTAATGTAACAGTGTTACATTAACGTGTTAAAAAGTAACATGACAATGCCACATTATTCTTTTTCTTTTTTTTGACTTTTCTCTTGCCACGTAGACATCGTGTGGCATGTTAGGGAGGGCACTAACATGGCAAGACGTGGCATTACTTGATCCCTAGATAATAGGGAGAAGAGAAAGAAAAGAATAAGAGCATGGCGTGGCACTGCCACATCAGCAATCTAACCCACTTCACATGCCACCTCAACATTTGGTGTTGCATCATGTCATTCATGACGTTAGCATTATTATGATCAATTTGAATGAAAAATATTAAAAAAATTAAATTAAAATAATTCTTAAAATTAAGAGGCTAAAATTAGTAAAAGAACTAAATTAAAAAAAAAAACTTCTAAGTATGAAGACTTCTCAAGTAATTTGACTATTTTTTCTCATTTTACTATTTATTTAATAGAAAAATAGAATTACAAAAAGCATTATTAGATCAAATATAAAAAATGGACTGTTGAAAATTTTCGAGAATGTAAATGACAAAAATAACACATCAACAATTCAATATTACCGAAAACAAAAAAATTAGACTCTACCTTGCTAGCCTTTTTGCCTTGAATTTTTTTTTTCTTGATGTGGTGTCTTTGCTTTTTTTTATGTCTACCTTGTCGCTTGGGTTTAATACTACTTTATTCTAGTCTCCCATGCTTTCACAGTTTCACTTTCCTTTCACAAGTTTAAATTAATTTGTTTGTTTTGCACTCCCTCAATTTTATTTATCCAATTGTTTGCTACATAAAGATTGATGAGTACCAATTGTTTGATGAATTTTATTAAAAATTGTTATTTAAAATGTGTTAGCTTGATGGAAAAATTTGAGTGGTCTATGAAACTGTATAAGAGCAATTCTTTTTTGGCATAAGGTTCAAAAAAGTATTTTAATTAGTTAAAAAAATTTAAATAAATTTTTATTTGTTTATTTCTTTCAATCAAGTTTATTTAATTTTATTTTTATCAATTAAGTACTTATAATTAATAGTTGATTAATTTTCATTGATAAAAAAATCATTTGTCATTTTATATCTACATAACATTGACGTAATGTTAATATGAAAGATAAAAAATGTCATATGATCATGTCATCATATTACATTAATATGTCAAGTCATCATTAATTATGATATATCAATATACCATGTTATCATCAATAATGACATTTTAACATGTTACGTCACTACCATATGAGATAGAATAATAAAAGATATTTTGACAAAGCTAACTATTAATAATAAGAACTAATTTGGCTCAAAATAAAAATATAAGACTTTATTTGACTTAAGATAAAAGTATTGAGATTTGAATGAACACAATAAAAATAATAAAAGCTTATTTGAGATTTTTTTAGTAATTTAAAGACTTTTTTAGGTATTGTACTTTTTATTATATGAGATCTTTATAATAGTTATAACATTTTTCTATTTAGATGAATTAGTTAATGGAGTCCTTTAATAATTTTGATAATATGTTGGTTTTTTTTATTTTTTATTTGAACATGTTCGAAAGAAGAAGTTATGTTTAATAAAAATGTATTTTCAACATATCTTGAGGTTTTAATTTTTATGTTTTATTCGCATTGTACACTTATAAAAGTCCACAGCTTATTTTGATTACAACAATTAGTAATAAAATAATTACTTTTTTTAAGAAATAAAAATAAAAATATATTTACTATTTTTTATGAGTGTTTAATAAAATTTTAATTATTCAATTAATTAAAAGGATTTAATCAATTATTGATGATGTAGTTTGAGCATGAAGCGTTAACAAGACACAAAAACGGGGTAGCAGATTCCCGTTATTCTCGCAGGGAAAGCACTGTTGATTACCGCGACACATTTCCATTAAACACTACGGAACTTTAGTTGCAATCTATTTAAGCTAATTCAAGTAAGCTTGATCCATCTTGTACACACACA
>NW_018397260.1:2926611-2957134 GCF_002168275.2 Theobroma umbraticum | reverse complement strand
ATGAATTAAGACATTGTCTTAATGATTAGTATAGTCTACAAGTGGGTGGAAGGCAAAACAACAATAGATGTGAACCTATGTTTCCATGAATAGAAAGCATGACAATGCTTTTATGCGTAGAAATCATTGATTAATTTCATATTGCATCAAAGTGGAAATAAAATAATTTTACATATTTTATTTACCATGTAAGTTTTCAAAATTATTGCTTGCTTTTTGTACTTAAACTTATTATTATTATTATTATTATTAAAGTTAAAAAGCAACTGACTTTGTTCAATTTTATTTTTAAGTCATGCTTCCTTCATAAAATGCAACATATGATCTATCCATAAATGAATTATGTAATATATAAATGTATGGATAATGAAAATTTTTTGATTGATAATATGATCCTATCTGTTTATTAGGTTTTTAAATTATCATTTTAAATATTTATTATGATTATATTAATAAAATTTATCTAATTTATAAATATATCAATATTCTAATTAAATCGAATGACTTTCATTAAATTTTTTTTTCTTAATTATAATAATATTGATTTATAGATTAATATTAAAAATTCTAAATTATATATAAATGAAATATTAATTATCTTTTATATTTTATTCTCTTTCAATTATAATTGTCTTTACTTATTATTAATAACTCTTTCTCACCGTAGCATACGTATGAAATAATAACGACGACGTTTTATTTGGCGGTTCAATTGTTACAAGATTTTACAAAACCCGTAGTCGGCCCAATTAAAGTCCACCTCGCGCTCATGTGGAAGTCGGAAGAAGGAATTCTATTTGTCTCCTTTTTCTTCCTCTCTAATCATTTTTGTTTTTTACAGTTACCTTTATTGTTAATTAAAAAAAAATCCCTAATCGTCCCCGTCCATATCTAGGGTTCCATTGCTCTATCAAAAAAAAAAAGGGAAGCCCTCAGAGCCTCGATCGAGTTGCTGCGATGGCGAGACGAAGAGACGAGGAAGATGATGACGTGGAAGAGGAAGAGTACGAAGATGAAGATGAGCAGCTGTTGGACGACGAGGATTACGACGAGGACGAAGATGAGGGGAGGGGCGGTGGCGGTTCCAGTAGGAAGCGGCGGAGATCTGATTTTATCGATGACGTGGCGGAGGAAGATGATGAGGAAGATGAAGATGACGACGACGAGGGTTATGGTGGTGGTCGTGGTGGGAGACGACAGAACAAGGCTCCGCGTAGCGGCTCTCACTTTTTTGATCTTGAAGCACAGGTCGATAGCGACGACGAAGAGGAAGAGGACGAGGGAGAAGACGGTAATTTAACCTGCCTTCTTTTGTTTTATTCATTGTTGGAAATTTCGATGATTGGCGATATGGAAATTAGTAATGAAGTGGAAAAAACAAGTGATAATTAATGTGCTTGAATCGAGAATATGTGGGGATAATTCAAATTTAATCTTTTTTAGAAACTAGTTTCAAAGCTGAAGCTGGTTCAATGTTGTATTTTTGGATGTTGCAATTATATACCTCTTTTTTTTTAAAAAAAAATTCTTTAACATGAATATAGTGCTACCATCTTGTGAAGATATTTAGAATTGATACATTTGGAAATTTCAGAGTGTGTTTTATTTACTAGCAGGTTTTTGTAATTGAGGATTAGAAGTAGTTTCTTTTCCTTGTTTGTTTTCGCTGAAGGATGACATATTTTGCATTCCAGTTGTGTAAATGGCATGTGTATTTCCTATGGAGTAACTGCTAACAAATTCATAATCATTTATAGGGGGTATTTATTGAATGTTGGCAATTCTTAAAATTCTCAAAGTGAATATTGGGGTTGGTGGCATATGGTAATGTAGCATTACTAGCATTCGGTTTTGATTATGTAGTTGTTGTGAAAGTCATTAAACGTTTACTTTTTAGATTTATGCATTTGAACCTTATATCTCTCTGAATTTCTTATCCGATTCATGGTGTCTCACTCTTGAAATTTCTAGAAAGGCACGTATTCCTACAAATTTGGTTAAATAAGGAGATGTGCATTTAGTTGGCTGTATTTCGTGCTTGTATGTATGCACTTATCAGACTGTTATTTTGGATATTGTTATTCATGATAATGGGATTGAACAGCAGGAGTAGCATTCATAATCCTACTGTTGTAATTATATGATTCTCAATGAGCTTATATTTATCCAACATTTGTTTTTAAACTTGTCTGTGAAGAACTCCCCTTCGTTACAATGAACCCACAGTTATTTGTATGATGGTTCTGTTTAATTTGTACCTTTGTTGGGATACTAGCGCCTGATGTGCCACAAAATCTAGGAATTCCTCTTTGTTATTATAAAATTTAATGTTCAATCTGAAAATTTGCTAATTTTGTGATTATTAAAATCTCAAGAAGCTCCTAGCTTCCAACTATTTTTTTATTCCAAACTTGTCGTCAAGAATTATTCCTTCATTCATTGAACTCACAGGTTTTTGTATGCTAGGCATGGCAGAAAAAAAACTTTCATTTCTGCACAGTTCTCAATTCACTCTGTTGACAGTTCTGTTGCATTTGTACCTGTGTTGGGATACCTTGCATCTGATGCTCTGCAAATTCTAAGAATTCCACTTTGTTAGAAAATTTAATTTGCTCAATCTAAATTTTCCAGGTTACCTTTTTTTCTGTCCTTTGTTTTTAATTTCAAATTTGTCCTTTTTTAAAGCTTCTTAGTTTTTCGCGTATTGTGCTTGAGAATCTTTTGGTGACCATATTTGTCAATTTTTTCCCAAAATCTGTTGGTTATAACAAGGTAGTGCAGTAGCAATTGCTTGGTTAGAAAATGTCTCTGAAAACTACACATATGAATCTCATAGCTGGTGTCCTTTTTTGTTCCTCTTTTCAATGTTTTGCCATAATAATATTGCTTTCAATTATCTCACACACTCTGTTCTAAGCCAAAAAGATAAATGTGGTTTAGATTGGCTAAAGAGGCATTTCGTAACCAACACAGTTACATGACTGGTAACTTTTATGGGATTTGTCCCATAGAAAGCTACTTCACTGATAAATGAGTGTGGAATACTTTGATGGCATATCTGAATATGGTGATCTCTGTTGAATCTTCTGTTCTTGCCTGATGTTTTATCCTCAATTTTGTGGATGTTGCTGATAAATTGATAACTGCAAATGCAGACTTCATAGTTGATAATGGAGCTGATCTACCTGATGAGGATGTTGGTAGAAGGCTGCACCGTCGCCCATTACCTCTCCGGGAAGATGAGCAAGAAGATGTTGAAGCTCTTGAGAGAAGCATTCAGGCTAGGTATGCAAGATCAAGTCACACTGAATATGATGAGGAGACAACTGAAGTGGAGCAGCAAGCACTTTTGCCATCAGTAAGAGATCCAAAGCTGTGGATGGTGAAATGTGCGGTATGATAATGTTTTCCTGTGCAACTTAAGTTTTGGAATTTTGTTTTTGTGCATTAATGGTTAATGGTCATTGGGACATTTGTCATGGAATGTTAACTAAGTTCATGTTTATGCATGCTAGATTGGTCGTGAACGAGAGACTGCAGTTTGCCTCATGCAGAAATACATCGATAAAGGATCTGAATTGCAAATCAGGTCTGTTATTGCCCTTGATCACCTCAAGAACTATATTTATATCGAAGCAGACAAGGAAGCCCATGTGAGGGAGGTATGTCATTATTGCTGCATTTGCTTTTGATGAGTGGCTTAGCTTTAGATGTCTACTCATATTTGTGTTGATCAATTTTGATCTGCTTCAGGCTGTCAAGGGTCTACGGAATATATTTGCGACAAAGATAATGCTTGTTCCAATAAGAGAAATGACTGATGTTTTATCAGTTGAAAGCAAAGCGATTGATCTTTCAAGAGATACCTGGGTCAGAATGAAGATCGGGACATATAAGGGTGATCTTGCTCAAGTATGTTATATGTCCTTTGCCATTTTCATGAATTATTGTCTTTCAAAATTTAATAGCCTGACCTTGTAACCATTTTATAGGTAGTTGATGTGGATAATGTGCGGCAAAGAGTCACTGTAAAATTGATTCCTAGGATTGACTTACAGGCTCTGGCGAATAAACTGGTATGAATTTGATTGCATATTTTTTAGGTGCTTATCTTGTGGATTGCACGTGTTAAAACTTTATAATAAAATTCTGTTTTTATCTTCTTATGCATGTATAGAATTAAGCTGATTTAGTGTTAACTATTTGGCTCGCTTTCCTGGCCCCTTTGTCCCTGACCTACTCTCCTACTATTTCACACAGGAAGGGAGAGAAGTTGCAAAGAAAAAAGCCTTTGTCCCTCCTCCTCGTTTTATGAATGTTGATGAAGCTAGGTAGTCTTAAATGATTTAGACCTCTTGTGGAAACTCTACCACATTTTATTTGCTTCATAATAACTTAGTTCTCATGCCTCAATATTTTTTGTTTTTTCTTTTTTGTCTAGGGAACTTCATATTCGTGTAGAGCGCAGACGAGATCCAATGACTGGTGATTACTTTGAGAATATCGGTGGCATGTTGTTTAAAGATGGGTTCTTGTACAAAACAGTGTCAATGAAGTCAATAAGTTCTCAGAACATTAAACCAACTTTTGATGAACTTGAAAAGTTTCGGACACCTAGTGAGAATGGAGAAAGTGAAATGGTTGGTTTGTCAACATTGTTTGCAAACAGGAAGAAAGGCCATTTCATGAAGGGTGATGCTGTTATTGTTGTCAAGGGAGATCTGAAAAATTTAAAGGGATGGGTTGAAAAGGTTGAGGAAGAGAATGTCCATATCAGACCAGAAATGAAAGGCCTTCCTGTAAGAATTGAGTCATAATTATTATTCTTTAATTTAACTCTTTAATCCCTGGTGTGCATATAAGTTTCCTTATTGCTGGGACATACTTGGCCTTTGGTGATGTTTTGCAGAAAACTCTTGCTGTTAATGAAAAAGAGCTGTGTAAGTACTTCGAACCTGGGAATCACGTGAAGGTTGTGTCTGGGACAAAGGAAGGTGCAACTGGTATGGTTGTCAAGGTTGAGCAGCATGTGCTCATCATTTTATCTGATACAACCAAAGAACATGTGAGTGATACATCTTTGAAGTCTGGTCCTGATCTAAGAAATATCATAGTGGAAAAATAATCGGCATTTGTTTTATCAGATCCGTGTTTTTGCTGATGATGTCGTTGAGAGCTCTGAAGTAACTACTGGTGTTACAAAAATTGGAGAGTATGAGCTGCATGACCTTGTGCTACTAGAGTAAGTAGATTTTTGATGAAGAATTTGACTCACAGTCCTTAGTTAATTGAGGTCCTAACATATGCATTATATTGGTGCAGTAACAATAGCTTTGGTGTAATTATACGTGTAGAAAGCGAGGCTTTTCAGGTAAATAATCTCTCCCAGATGGCCAGATTTTCAGTGTTTCTCTTTTGAATATTTTCTGAGTCTTTTACTTTCTTTTAGGTTCTTAAGGGGGTTCCAGAGAGACCAGAGGTTTCTCTTGTAAAATTGAGGGAAATAAAATGCAAGCTTGAGAAGAAATTTAATGTGCAAGACAGATATAGAAATGCTGTTTCTGTGAAGGATGTGGTTAGGATCCTTGAGGGTCCTTGTAAGGTAAGATGCTTATTTCTAATTTAGTTGTCTTATTAGTTAGTTTATGAGTTTATAGTTTACAAACTGTCCTTTCCTATCATACTAGGGGAAACAAGGCCCAGTAGAGCACATATATAAAGGAGTCTTGTTCGTCTATGATCGACATCACCTTGAACATGCTGGCTTTATATGTGCTAAAGCTGATTCTTGTTGTATAGTGGGAGGATCACGTTCGAATGGTGACAGAAATGTAAGTCTTTTTCCATTCTTTTTTTCGTGGTTAATTCATGTATAATTTCCATTCCATATTAAGGCTAATGTACTTGATTCATTTGTTTAGGGTGAGTCTTTCTCAAGATTTGGAGGCTTCAAGACTCCACCCCGTATACCACCATCACCAAGGAGATTTTCTAGGGGAGGTCCTCCTTTTGATAGTATGTTGCTGATGGTCTTATTAAGTTTTGTTTTTTCAAAATTTTATGGTTATTGAATTTCTTTGACTTATTTTTTCGAGGTTAAGTGATTACATTTATGAGAAGGTTGATGCTATTAACTTTGCCTCTTTAAAACAGCTGGAGGGAGGCACAGAGGTGGAAGAGGAGGGCATGATGCTTTGGTTGGTACTACAGTGAAAATTCGCCAGGGCCCTTTTAAGGGTTACCGTGGACGTGTTGTAGATATTAAAGGTCAATCAGTTCGAGTTGAGTTGGAGTCTCAAATGAAGGTTGTTACAGGCAAGTCCAGGCTAATGTTCAAAATGTTTTCTCCTTCGCTTTAGTATCTTTATGGCTTATAAAAATTGTTCATTTCTGCAGTTGATCGCAACTTTATATCTGATAATGTGGTTATTTCCACACCCTACCGGTAAATATGACTTCTTTGAAATTCCTTTTGTTATTTTTTGACTATGAAATTCCTCTTGTTATATCTCTCTGATGTTGCATGTTTATATTGTTTCACTAGCGATACATCACGATATGGTATGGGAAGTGAAACTCCTATGCACCCTTCACGAACTCCATTACATCCATACATGACTCCTATGAGAGATGCTGGAGGTATTGTTTTTTTAATGCATTTAGCCATTTAAAGTGTGGATACTTCCATTAATAATTGATATTGTTTTTGTGGTAAAATAATGTTAATATTCAGTTACTTTTATGTTCTCTGCAGCAACACCTATCCATGATGGCATGAGAACACCTATGCGTGACAGGGCCTGGAATCCTTATGCACCAATGAGCCCACCCAGGTTTTTTAGTAGATTCTGTTTATCTAGAACATCGTGCTTTAATTCTTTTAAGTTATGCTGTGATTAACAACTTCTTGTTTTGTTATGACTGCAAAATAGGGATAATTGGGAAGAAGGAAACCCTGCCTCTTGGGGTACTAGTCCACAATATCAGGTTAGGATTCTTGCATAATTTGGTGCTATCAGCAAGATAGCTATTTTTTTCTTATTGTATTTGTTTTGAATTTGGTTCTTTGTTTTTAAAATAACTGTAATGCTGTTCTTTTCAGCCAGGAAGTCCTCCTTCGAGAACATATGAAGCACCTACTCCTGGTTCAGGTTGGGCTAGTACTCCTGGTGGTAATTATAGTGAGGCTGGAACACCAAGGGATAGCAGTTCTGCTTATGGTAGTTGTTTATCCTAATTTTGGCTACATATATGTTTTAGTATTGTTTAGCATTACTGAGATTGTACGTTTATTGCAGCCAATGCTCCAAGCCCTTATATGCCATCAACCCCCAGTGGGCAGCCTATGACACCAAGCTCGGGGTCCTATATTCCTGGTACACCTGGAGGGCAGCCAATGACACCAGGAACTGGTGGTCTTGATATTATGTCTCCTGTAATAGGTGCTATTTCTAGTTCCTCACTTGTTTTTAGAAAATTGACCATTCTTCATCTAGGCTATGGACTTGGATATTTTACAGGATCCAAATATTGTCTATCATTTAATTAATTTATTTCTTTTATATCAGAAATGTTTTGGTGCGAAATCTTGATGAATTTAACTTGATGTGTGTCTTCTTGAGGAATTTTTTAAGAATTTTTTTTTATTTAGTTTTCTGATGTGAACCTTGGAATCCATCTTTGAATAGTTATTACTGAATAAGCCAAGTCTGAGTACTTCTGTAGGATTTGTTGAGTGCCTTAAGTTTATCTGGAGTTATTTCCTCAATTGCAGTTCTAAATTTTTAAAAAAGTAAAAGAAAAAGCAAACTGTAAATTCCAATTTAACGTCCAGCTGTTTGCAGGTGCTGAGAACGAAGGACCATGGTTCATGCAAGATATTTTGGTCAATGTGCGCAAATCTGGAGATGAGACTCTTGGAGTTATCCAAGAGGTGCTTTCGGTATGTCTTGCACATTTCCCATGTTATTTGTTTTGTCAATTTGTTAATGTTATTTTTTTTTCGCTTTTACATTGCACATTTCCCATATGATATGATATCAACTATCATTTCAGCATTGGACAATTGGGAATAATTTTGGTTTACTTTTGATTACAATTACATAATTGTCTCAATGATTATATTTCAAACAAATCTATAAAGTGAAGGTGCACACACCATTCACGGATTTCCTTCATGAAATAATTGCAGTTTGCCTTTCAGTCCAGTTTTCTTACTGTGTCCTCTATAATTTGACCAAGTTATTGTTGAAACCTAAAGCAATTGTAGCAGTTGTTGACTCTAGTTGGAGTGTCTCAAAAACTTGTTATAAAGAAAATGATATATTTGATAATGAATTGATGGTCCATGATGATACAGGATGGCTCCTGTAAGGTGGCCCTTGGGTCAAATGGCAGCGGTGATACTGTAATTGCCCTTCCTAGTGAGATGGAGATAGTAGCACCAAGGAAATCAGACAAGATCAAAATAATGGGTGGCTCACTACGTGGTGTTACTGGCAAGTTAATTGGTGTGGACGGAACGGATGGCATTGTAAGGATAGATGACAGTCTTGATGTCAAGATATTGGACTTGGTTATACTAGCAAAATTACCATGATCAACTTGGAAATAAAATTAAAATTAACAATGTATATTTTTTTTATATTATTATTATTTGTTATTAGTTTTGAGCAAATTTTGTGAGAAAATTCATGTTATAGCTCACTCTCTATCTGCATGTGCACATGTGCAAAACCTGCATGTCTGTCTGATTAAAACTCTCAATTCTCAAAATTCAGTGCAAGTAGAATCAGCTGTGCTGTGTTATATTGAGGTTGAGGGAGTATGGTATAGTATAGTGTAGTTTGCAGGTATCATAAACCTGAATTTGATTGTATGGGAGATGAGTTTCAGGATGCTGTATGAGTTGGCAAGGACTGAATGTTTACGGTGTATGGAAGGTGTAGAGAAACTTATTCAACCTATTCTTTACCTCCCTGGATTTGTATTTTTATTATAACTAGAAAAGAAAATAGAAATCAATGCCAATGGATGATATTTGCAGGTGGAATTCGTTTATAGTTAAGTAGTATTTATCATCCGTGTGCATAAAACCAGGATTTCAACATGCTCTACTCGTAGGCTATAACAAACATTCCACACTATGAGACATTGAAGCACACAAGTGTCATAAAAAGACTTGACGACGTTTTGTTGACTCCTTTTCACTTGTCCCTGTTCTACTTCTACTTCTACTCCATACGGATGATGCATCGAATGCCTTCACCTTTAAGCATGTATTCAAAAGCCTTGTTGATCTCAGAGAATGGGACTGAGTGTGTTATGAATTTCTCTAGTTCAAGTTCCTGCAGCGTCGGACATAATTAGTCCATGAGTTTCCATCAAGGTTTGAATCCATTAACTAACTTCATCACAGCTAGTTTACCTTCCTCGTGTACTTTTCCACCACTGACGGAAGATCGGAACGGGGTTTGTAGTTCCCGAAGAGGGTACCTTTGAGAGTCCTCTCGTTCAACAAATTTATGGGGTGAGTCTTGAACACAGCATCTTTGTGTGGCAGCCCCACAAGAACAGCCACACCCCAGCCCTGAATTCACCGTTTGGAATTTGGTTAGTGTTTGGCACTAATAATCCTTTTTATGTAACCTTAACGAGAAATTACAGCGGGCATCAAGTTTATGTTCGATGAGAACTAAGAAATGAAGTCTTTGGAAACGTACATCATGGACGCATTCAAATGCAGAGATCATAGCATCCACATTTCCAGTACATTCAATGCTTCTGTCCACTCCACCGTCAGTTATCTCAGCAATCGCCTGGCAAGCAAATGTAGCTGAGGGACTACCCGAATATCATTTCAAACCAGAAAGGAAAAGCTCAGAGACAGACCTCCTGAACTGGCTTCCTGTAGTCTTTTGGGTTCACAAACTGTGTCACGCCAAATTTCTTTGCTGAAAAAACAAAAATTGAGAATCGCAGAAACATGTGACAATTAAGGGTCCTCTGCAGACTGATGTGTTAATACCTTCTCTTAAATTAATTCGATAATTACTCGAATTGTCCAAGACAATATATATTAATGAAAAGAATTTGTGTTGAACTAGAGCCAGCAACTAACTGGCTAAAGAAATGCAACATGGTCCTTACCTTCTTCAAATCTATTTGAGTTAATATCAACACCAATAATCCTTGAAGCACCAGCAATCCTGGCCCCTTCAGCAGCCTAATCACATATAAACACCTCAAAATTCATGTGTGGTCTTAAAACATCTGATAATGAAAGGCAAGAGATTTATGTATTTATGGCAGAGAGAGATGCTCACTGCAAGTCCCACAGCTCCCAATCCAAAGACAGCCACCGTTGAGCCCTTTGGAGGTTTTGCAACATTAAGAGTAGCACCAAGTCCTACAGAAGAGAAAAGGAACCAAAAATTTAAGTTGGAATCCATCATCCGTCAAGTAATTAACAGAATCTGTATAATATGGTTAGAAGTCTCCGTACCTGTGGATATTCCACAGCTGAGAACACAAACTTTGTCAAGAGGAGCCAAGGGGTCGATCTTGGCAACACAGCCAACATGAACCACGGTGTACTCGCTGAAAGTGGAAGTCCCAACAAAATGGTAAATAGGCTTCCCATTGATTGAAAATCTTGTTTTCTCATCGTTAAGCATTACACCCCTGTCAGTGTTAACCCTGAGCAAGTCACACATGTTGCTCTCTTCTGATTTGCAGTAAGCACAATCCATGCATTCCCCTGTGAACACAGGCAGGACATGGTCACCAGGTTTGAGTTCTGTCACACCTTCACCAACACTCTCCACAATCCTGAATCATCCATGAAATCATAGAAATCAATGAACGTGAAACTACTGCAATATACAAGAGAATAAGCCGGCTGAGATTGCATACCCTCCTGCTTCATGGCCATAAATCCTAGGAAATAATGGGTTCTGACCCTGCATGATAGATAGAAACTCCATATGTTAATACTATGTTAAACTTGAATTGGTGGAAAGAAAATTCTATGGTTTTATGCCTGGGATCTATGTGGAGGCTGTTACCTTGGCTTCCCAGAAGTATACATCAGAATGGCACAAAGAGGTGAAAAGGATTTTCAAACGGACTTCATTTGCCTGCGGTGGTGCCACCTCTACTTCTTGTATCACCAACGGTTTCCCGGGCTCCCATGCCACAGCAGCTGCATTAATTTTGTTTTTTTAAAAAACAGTAATTAAATATCCGAAAAAAATACAATAGAAAAAGAAAATAACTTGGAAATGAGATGAGCAAAAGAACAGACTAGACCAGTCCTCTGCATTTGTATTTAAAGTACCTTTGCAGCGTATCACCTGAGCAGCAGTACTCGACATCTTTGCTCTTCTTCTCTTCGTAAAAATATATGGTAGCAATTTGTGGAGATATTTAAAGCTTTATGCCTAGGCTAGAGGGAATACTTGAAGTGAATAGTTAGCATGTAATCCTACATGTTTATGGTTCAAAAATAAAAACATAGAATTTTGTTCCTAGCAACAGTTTAAGACTTTTCAAAGTACTTTACCACAAAACAAAATACAACGTACAGGAGATGCCCAGATTCTAGTCTCCGGGGGTTTAATTTACCGTTGATTTTTTTATATATCTATTTGACAATTACTGATACAATATAGTGATCAGTAGCTTCTCTTTGTTCACTTCTTTATTTCAGTCATTCATTATAAATGCAAAATCATCATCTCTAGCTCTGTATTTTCCAAAACTTACTGCTTTATCTTCCCTCAATTATTAATGAAATCAAGGGTTTTACCCCCCCAAAATAAAAAGAAAGAACAAAGGCATTATTATTATGTAATGAAAAGATTGGTTTATAAGTACCCTTTGACCTTACAATAATTAATAATATATGTTTGGGATCAATATATTCATATATAAATTATTAGTGAACATTAAAAAAAGATTATGATTAGAGAAAGATTAAAAGTTATTTAGCCCATTCTTTGTTGTCACCTCATAGAATAACTAATATATACTTCTTCACCTTCAGGATTTCTTTAATTCATCTTTTATTTATTTATTTATTTATTTATTACTATAATTAAATTGGGAAAACCATCGCATGACCAAAACATAGAAAGAATGATGGAATTCAGCCTCTTCTCTAATTAACAATTTTATTACCTACAAATTCTTGACATTAATTAGGTACAAGTGTACAACTCTTACTAATTGAGTTCTTAATTAAGCACAGTTGGTGGTTTAAAATTTACAGGTTGTCAGGTTAGGCTAGCTGTTGGCTCATTCCCATGCATGGTGTTTGCCGTCTCTTTTCCCTTCATGAAATTTTAGAAAAACCACCCGATGAATTTGATGAGTCCAAATTTAGTATTCTCAATGGCAGGCTCTTTATAACTTTTAAGCAATACCAAATAAACAATACCATCCAAAAATTTCCATTTATGGAAGGCTTATACCCAATTATTAAATGCATTAATATGCTGTAATGTCAAGTGTTTGAATCTAATTATGATTGGTATTGAGTATTGAGAGAGGGAAAGGACCAAAACGGTTAATTTATTAGCAATTTTCTAGTACTTTTGATAATGAGTGTTATTAAAGTTTATTTATAGTAATATTTTGCATTAATTATAGTAATTCACTTTAACAAGTTAATAATTAAAAAAAGCATTCTTAAAACACTTGTTTAATAGAAGGAAACCCTTCTATCAAAGCCAGCTGGGATTTGAAACAAAGGCAAGGCCAGCTGGGATTTGAAACAAAGGCAAGGCTGTTTTATTCCCAAAACCTAAACAATATTTGGATGGTTCACCAAGTTGAAAATGACTTAATAATTATTTGAAGTTTATAATTATCAATAATACAATTAATTACTATGTATTGCTTAAGATCACTAACAATAAATTATGAAGGATCTACCATAAAAGGAAATTGATGAGGACAAATCGAGTCTTAAAAACAATGACCCTTATAACACGTTTTGAAGTCAATTTTTAACCCATTTTTCTGTGTTTCCATTAGATTATTCGAATATATGTAAGTGTCCTGTAAAATCAAAAAATGTTGTTAGTGAGGAGATGCATCAGTCTTAGACCATTATTTCAGTTTTAGATTGCCTTCAGAGTGATACCTGTGCAACGTAATTTATAAAAAATTAAAGAAATAAGGGTTATTTTAAAACATTTAAATATATTTTTAATTTTTTATTATATTCATCAAATTTTTGTAATTTTATTTTGAATCGAATAAATTTTTATGATTAACAGTTGATAATTATTTAATTTAAAATAAAACTACATAAATTTTAATAAAAATTTATTTAAAATTTATTAAATAATTCAAAAAATAATTAAAGTCGATGCCAAACGTAAATGATCATATTTCCATGATGAGTATTGATGCTCCTAATTACATTGACCAACAATTTTCCAAGTAGAGTTACTTTTGAGTAAACAAATGTTGCCATCTTCTTCCTTTATCATCATAATATTGTTGATTTAAGATCGATCTTCTTTGTTGTGTAACATTAAAGTACTAGTAGCTACTCTGTATATATACTTTGCATGGTTGTTTACAGATTTTTTTCTTAATAATAATTGACCTCAAATTTAGTCAAATTACAATATTGAACTATTCCTAAATTTAGTCCCATTTTCCAAACCCTTTGTGCACTTTTCTTCGAATGACATTCTTTTTGAGCTTATTACAAATAATCCATATCCTTTTATGCAAAGCCATGATACTCATACTTCCTTTACTCTTTTAACTTTTACATATAAAACTTGTGTTTGTTTCACGAATTTGTCATAACGTGTGGGTTCAAGAACTCGACTATTAAACATAGAAATTTAGAAGTTGTCATCAATTTTTTTTATTTAGGTGTGATTTGATCACCTAAATTAGTTCTATTTAACGAGATCCTAAATTGATTTTAAATTCATTTAAATAACAAAATCTAGTTTGCGTATTTTATAGTTGGGTTCGAAAGTACGGTTATGCATTGGAAATGATTAACACCTCCGTGACGCCCGTCATTCGAATAATACCATCTAATCATATGTTATCCTATTCAAGCTTTAATTTTTAATTTTACTCTTGTGTTTCCTTAATCAATGTTTATTTATTTTATTCTTTATTTTATTAGCAAACTAAAAATATTTTATTCGATTTTTCAGTGTGACGTACACATGATGTAATTATAAAATGCATGGCATAAATTTGGATAATGTCGAACCAAAACCTTTTGTTGAGGATATTTTTTGAATCCATCCATCATACTGGTGGAATCAGAGGATACTTTTTCACCTAGGAAAATACTTAGGTAACTCACATTCTCAAGTTTAACAAGTAAATCGCATCATTTGAGTAGTCATTTACAAGTAAAAACAATATTTTTATAAAAGCAAACTTTAATACAAGCCAAAGCCTTTTATTAAAGACATTCTCCAAACCCTAACATACTGGTGGGATTCGAAGATACCTTCCCATCATAAAGTCCCATCAACGGGGCCCTAACTTGTGCCCAAAATATATTGATATGCCACGACATGTAAATGATGCAATGATGATATGTGATAGCTTATAAATTTCAATATTAATTATAATTTATTTCATATATTTACTATTACTATAATTTATTATTTTTGTGATTTTCTTTTTAGTATTTTATTTTTATTTACCTTATGCTTTTTTTATTATTTATTTCTTTTTAATATATATATATATGTATTTAAAAGAACAAAGCCATTCGCCTACTTATTATTTTATTTTTTTATGTCTATATATTTATATTTTATATAACTAAATAATTTACTATTATTCTTTTTGTCTACGTTTTCTATTTACAAGATTTTAGTTCTCATTTTTAATTATCATAAATTATTTTTTTTCAATTTCTTAAAGCAACTCTATACTATTTTACCTTTTTTTTGTATTTATTATTATTTTTTTATTTTTTGTTTTTATGTTTTTTCATTTGATTAACATTCGTTATTGATTTTTTAGCTGCCTTCACTCGAGCTAGGGTGGTGGACGTGGCCTGCCAAGCGTAATTCTCGCATTTGGCAGGGTGCACCCGCACCATTTTTGTTTGCTGGGCATGGTTTTTGTCGCCATACCCAACTTATTTTTTTTTAATTTTTAATTTTTTATTATTTTTAATAATTTTAGCTAAAATTGATGTCTATAGCTGCCTTTTTTTGCGCATTCTTGAGAATCAAGATAGTGCAAAGACATAGACACCTTGCTTTAACTAAATTGAAAATGGTTCTCATTTGAAAGCTCCACAATTTTAAGGAAAGTTAATAACTCTTTTTATGAAAGCTCCATAACTTTAAAGAAAATAAATGATTAATTGAAGGTTTTGGAGAATGTAGAGGTTTTATAAAGTGCACCTAAAGATTTTAGATAGTGTATTCGGATGTTTCATAAGAATGTACTTGGAGGTTTCATAAGAAAAGGTTATTTCTCATTTCTAAATGAGGCTATATAATTTTAAAAAATCTTTAAGATGATTACTCAGAAGTTTTAGAGATTGAATATGAAGGTTTCATAAGAAGTATCTGAAGGTTTTAAATATGTACTCCAAGGTTTGAAAATGCACCTAAAACTTTTAAAAAATGTATTCGGAAGTTTTAAAATATGTATATGTAGGTTTCATAAGAAAAGGTTACTCTTCATCTCTAAATGAGGTTACGTAACTTTAAAAAAATATTGAATTGATGCTAGTTACCTAGAAGTTTCCTAAGAATGTACCTAGAGGTTTCTTGAGAATGTACCTAGAGGTTTTATAAGAATGTACTTGGAGGTTTTAAGAATGTACCTAGAGATTTTAGAGAATGTACTTAAAGGTTTTGGAGATGTACTTGGAAGTTTTAGAGATATACTTGGAGGTTTTGAATATATACCCAAAGATTTTAGAAAATGCACTAGAAGCTTTTAAAATGTATACACGGAGGTTTCATAAGAAAAGGTTGCATAACTTTAAAAAAATATTGATACTAATTACTTGGAATATTTTAGAGTGGTTCTCAAATTAATCAAAGCTTGATGTCTTTGCAAGATTCTTGGGTTGAATGGGCTTTTACTTTTCCAAATGCATAGAAACTATGTGTGAATGTTGACTATTGCTTGAAAATTTCCAACCTTAGTGTTGCATGGTCATGTACATGTATGCATGATTGCATGACTTTTATGGCTCTCATGTCATCATTTCGTTTTAATGAATTCCCTTTATTTAAAGACATTCTTTTGGTCTTTGCACACTCTTCTATGATTTTGTGCAGTTGCCAACCTCTTTGTCATGAAAAGACCTTTTCGCTAGTATTGTCATATCGTTCTGAATTCTTGAAATCATTTCCCAAAAATAAATATCACCAAGAAATCATGTATCAATTCAAATTTGATTTCAATGGTACCATGCTTCTTGATTTTTGATAAATGATCCCTAAAAATGCTTTTCTCATTATTTAAAACTTTTTAACTTCATATTACGATAACATAAGTTACTTTAGAAAGATCAAGAACTATTTCTTTTATGAAACACATTTTCCTTTTGCTTTCAAAAAACGTTAAACTATGACAAAATGCCACCAAAATTCCCTTAGAAAACTATTTTTAATGACCAAAGTTATTTAGGTTTTGAGGACAACAATGAGTCAATTCAACACTTTTATAACATGTGATACTTTAATCTCTTGAAAAACTAATGATTATTGCTTGAAAAGACTTTAGATGGCAATTTGGTCTTTCAAATGGATTGGATGGTATAACACATCAAAGTCTTAGTCAACAAGAAAAGTTTCACCATTTCATAGAGAAAAGAAGAAAAGTTGAAGTTCTTTGTCTAAACTCACAAATGAATGGTGATTTTCTAGACTTGCACTTTTAGAATAAGATTTTGTCAAAAGATTCTTTTCAAATTACAATCAAATTTGACACTTTCTTAGTCTCATGATGTGTGGCAAGATAATAAATTTCAAGACTAGTTATTAAAAGCTTAAAATTACAGAAGGCTATTTTGACGGAGAAAGGTTCAAAATTCAGCATTAATCTTCTACGAGAAAGTATTCAAAAGTCTTAAGCACTTTAAAGGTATCTAATGCATTCTAGCTACCTAATTTGCTCTCTCTTTGGTGCTTCTTGTTACAATTTCAGCTAAAATCATAAGTGGCTTCATAAGTTTCCATTTTTGCTCTAAACTACTCTTTTGGGTTTTCACCCTAAAGTTTCATTTTTTTTCTCTCACTTCTTCTTTCTTTTTTTTATTTATTTCATGGATTGTTCCATCATGCACTACAAAATTCAAACTTGGTCTAAAATGAATTGAATGATTTAAAAGGATAATTTGGGCAAAAAAAAGTAATCAAGGTCTTACTTTTTATATGATGATCTCTTTTTATAAGAAATTCTTCAATTTAAGTATCCACTCTTGATCAAAATGAACTTCTTCAAGCATGTAATGTAGGTTATGGTTAAGTGTTCTAAAAAAATGAATATAAAGGCCCAAAACATGTATTTAAAGGTAATTAAACCAAGGATCATTTCTTATCATGTAAAGGACTCTTTTAAGACATATGTCCTTTTTCAAAGCATTCTTTTTCCATCATTTCTTCTATACGTTTTTGCTTTCTTCCATTTTTGTATTTTTTCCTTATAATTTTCATTTTGATGGATTAAGTTCAAAATTTTCAAGAACTCAAATTCACATTTTCCCCCATGATATATAAGATGTTTATTTTCTCTCGGAATAAATCTAATCATCCATACTTTTGATAAAAATTTTCCTACATAGTTACCCCCCCAATATAAGAGGTGATCCTTAGTTGAGGTACATTTTAGAGAAAATTCAATAAGCTCAAAGGGATAACAAGCGAATAACTTCTCATTTGTGAAGAGAAAATGAAACATGGCCATTTATCCTCTCAACTATAGTTACTTATATTGAAGAGCAATTCTTAGAAAGGAACAATTTAAGATCAATGGTCGATTTTTTTTTGTTTTTCCTCTTTTTGCCATTGTTTGAGTATCTTAAATGCATAATATCATTATCAACTTTCCTCACCATTCTCTCACTTTCCTATTTCTTCTTCTCTTTCTTTTTTATTTTATTTTTTATTTTTTGGTTTTCCTTCTTCACAACTCAATCTTGAATCAACCTTTCCAAAATGGAAGGAGTTATTGAGAATGTTTTTCCTTAATCAGCCACTCAAATGAAGGCTCAAGGGACAACTCTTAACAACAAAAATTCCTTAGAAGCCTTTAGAGATCTAATAGTAGAATCCCTTATCATGTTCAATTCTTTATGATAATAAATACCTTTGTTAAATAAGAAATGAAAAAGAGTGATTCTTGAAGCCAAGGTGTCTTGGAGGTATTGGGTAATCTTGTTCTTTTGGTCATTGCACCCAGATAGAATATGGGTAAAGGATAGCTTTGAGCAATGGGTTGAAAGGTTCATACTTGCCATCCGGTTGAAAGAATCTAAGAGGTTTTGGCATGTTTGAGACTTTAGTATAATCTTGACATTTATTAATGTACCACATTAAGAGTCTTTATAAAAGTGCTTGATTTTTAAATAAAGAATTTTGCAAAACAGCTAATTATAATATTGATCGTTGCCTGGACAAAAATCTTTGTTGTTTGGTATCATATGCTAAGGTTGATGAACTTTCAAAATTTTGCTTAATTGTGGATTTAAGTTCTTGAATAGCCTTTATTTGAGTGGTTTTGGGTTCCAATGTGTTTGGAGAAATGGTTCAAGAATGTTTGCAAGGACAGATTCATTCCAAACAATAACCATCAATTCTTTCAAGATCATGTGCATACTTTATTGTTGAAAACCATTTTCCCCTCATGACTTTTTCTCTACCAAGTTTTATGATCTTGGAAACAGGTTATATAAACCTTTTATTAAATCAATTGTATCACATACTTTTCCAAAATAAATATAAAACTTTCAAAAATTTTAATTTTGGAAACGTTAGAGTTTCAATTTTAACTTTTGAAGTTTTTATTTTTTAACAAAATCCTACTCATGCCATGCTTATGTAGACAAAATAAGAACTTCAAATCATCCATTTTTCTTGCAAGCAATTTGTTTGAGACTTGAGGCGTTTTCTCAAATTCCCAACAAGAGTTCAATCTATAGCAAAGCCGATTTCCAATGTTCCATAAGCTCAAGAGTCAAAGTGCCATCCTTGATGAGATTTCAATTTTCTCATTCATTTACCTACATTTTTTTGTTGAATGTCCAATTGCCTCCATGTGATAGTCACATTTAGCATTAGGGTCATAATTCCTTGATGATGAGTTTGGAACCATTTTCATTGGCACAAGACTAAGGTATTGATTCTCAATTAATAGAGGTAAAAGATTAGGGATTAGCATTAGCAATTGACGAGTATTGGATCTTGGAAATGATTGAGGCACAAGTGGAGGTATGGGTGCTCTTGGATGAAAAGTTGGCTGTGGAACTAGTTGATATAGGTATAAATTATGGTAAATATGATTCAAAGTGGGGTAAGAAGGTTGGTGAGCAGGATGAGAATGGTATCAATTGATGTCTATGGTTGTTGCCTCTTGGACATAATAACTTATTCCTCTCTTTTCCTTTTCTTTATGCATTACAGTTTTCCATGCCATTGACATTGTTCTCTTTAATTTTTCATTTCTTAATTGTATTTTCGATCATCTTTCCTAAAATTACTATGTTAGCAAAGTTCTTGGTAACGTTGCTGATTAGCTTATCATAGTATGGTGGTTGCAAAGTATCGATAAACAACACTGTTGTTTCTTTTTCCATAAAAGGTGGTTGAACTTGTGCAGCTACATCTCCCCATCTTCAAGCATATTACTTAAAACTCTTATTGTCTTTCTTTTCCATGTTTTGTAAAGAGAGCCTATCTGAGGCCATGTCCATGATGTGTTTGTATTGGACTAGGACTGCTCTCGCAAGATCTTTCCAATAACTAATATGATTCTTATCTAATTGAGCATACCACTTAGCGATGGAATCTGTTAAGTTGTCTTAGAAACAATGAATCAAGAGTTTATCATCATGTGCATATGCAACCATCTTATGACAATACATAGTGATATGGGCCTTTGGGCATTGGTTCCATCATATTTACGAAAATCTTGTACTTTGAGCTTGGGTGGGATAATTATATTAGTTACCAAACATTAATCTGTTGCATATACAGATCCATAAATATTCATCCTTTCAATGGTTTTAGGGCTCTCATCTAAAAGATCATACTTTTATTGCATTTTTAATTCTTTCCTTGACTCAGATGAATCTACTTTCAATATTCCTTGCTTTCCAAGGTCATCTAAGTCAAGAATAAGAATTGGGTCAAAGAGATTTGCCCCTAGAATTGACCTAGATTGTTCTTGCATTGGTAATTGACTCCATATTTGTGAACCTAAAGATCCTTCGAAAGACTTTTCCCTTTTACTGACAATCATTATCTCCTTTAGCTTTGCCAGCTATTCCTTTATCTCTTCTTGACGTTTCTTGATCTTATCCATTCATTTTTACTACTTTTCTTTCATGATTCTTACTTGAGTCTGTGTATCAAATAAATGGTAAATGGACTTCCTTGAGCTTTTATCTTTTCACAAGATAAAAAAAAAATAGATTGAGTGATAAATTATACTTTACTAAAGATCTTTCTAAATATATTCTTTCTTCATAAGAAACTAGGAAAAAGACCTTTTATCCTATGGAATCAACAACATTGTTGCTTTTCCTTTCATTGAAAGTAGTAAAGTCAAGTGATGCTACTTTTAAAAAGGTGGATGAACAATGAATGCATGTGTGTCAAAAGCAATAGATGCTCAAATGCATGACAGGATGATTAATTGCTTTTATAAGTCAATGGATGATAAATGATTTGGGGCACATTTTATGCACGATAAGATTGCAACAAAACTTAAGTTGTGTAACACTTCTTTTTTCCAAACTAACTCTTTTTTCATTCATTTTTCTTTTTGCATTTTAAAAGTCAATCATTAATACATTCGATCCAATTTGTGACATTTTTTTTGCATCATTTGAAGAACACATTCATTTCCCAATAATTGTTCCCAAACATAAATCTGTTTTTACAAACTTCAAAAAAAGTTAAGAACAACCATGTTTAAATATTAAATATTCTAAGTCTTTAAAACTTTTGCTCAAAAGGAAAAAGTATCAATAAAATCCACTCTTTTGTCTTTTAGAAACCTAATTGGACATTCTATCACCATGCCCAACCATCTTCGTTAGATAAAACCATGTTGCATCTATTAATGTTTGAAACTTATGCTTGAAAGTGGTACAATCTTCCATAGAATGTCCCATAACTCTAACATGATAATCGCATCTTGTATTTGGGTTGTACCACTTTGGATATGGAGGTTCAAGTGTTCCATAGGCATAGCAGCAATGAGGTGATCTTGAACCAATTACTGAAAAAGTTCTGCATAAGTAATAAGAATGGGATCAAACTATCTATGTATTTTCCCTTTGGATTGTTTTTGAATAACACCTCTGCTAGAAGAAAGGTGGTTGAAATGGAGTGAACAATTGGGGTTGAGGACCTTGAAAAAAAGGTGATTGAATGGTGCATGGACAACGGTGCAAACTTTGGCGTAGACCAGTGTTCATAGGTTGAAAGGTTGGTTGAAAAGTGGTAAGTTGGAGGTATGTGCTTAGTGGCAAACCACTATTTGAAGGTAGTGTGAGGACCAGAGATCCCATCTTGGAGATATTGCTTTTCAATTCAATCATCTGTGTGTTCAGCTCATCCATCCTTTTCATGACTTTTCCTAAACCCTGATCTTTACTTGGATCATTGAGTAAGGTATTGGACCTATCAAGGACAAATTGGTTTTTATTCAATGGTTGCTTGAGGCATGGTTTAGTTTGAAGCAACAGGAATTCTTAAGGGTGAATTCTGTTAGCTTCATTGAGATGTTTAACCATGTCCATCAATTTGATAATCTGTTTTTTCATCTTTCGAAGATCATGTCCAAACTCTTCTTGATTGCGGTCTAGTGCACTTATCTTTGCTTCCAATTGATGTTCCATATCCTTCAATCCTTTTGACTTAAATCAAATAAATTGGAAAAGAAAACTGAAATTTGATTGAATTTTTCTAGATGTTTTCCATAAAAGTGGATTTGTTTTATTTCCTTCAAACCTAATAATGTTATGTAGCTCTTTATTATGAGAATAGATATGGCAAGAAATAAACATGAGATGAATATATGCATATGGATCCAAATTTGTTATGTGCATGAATGCATGAAATACAATGATGCCTTGATGGATGGATGAAGTGATATAAAGTGAAGAAGTGCCCCTAAATGTAAGAAAATTTAAACATTATACAAGTAATATGAGCATAATAGAAAACCACATTATTAAAAATCATGTAAAGTTAGAAATGGAAAATTTATTTAGAACTAAAATATCTCTCTCTCTCTCTTTCTCTTCACGAGAAAGAAAAAATTGAAAAAAATATCATTTTTTATTCTTTTGTTCATTTTCATAAAATTTTTAAAGGATAAAAGAAATAAAAAGACATTGTTTGTTTTCTTTTTCTTGCTTTTTTCCATTTTGGAAAAGATATCACTCAAAGAAAAGAACTTTCTTTTCATAATTTTTTATTATTTTACTTTTTAATATAGTTTTTATTTTTTTGAATTAGACAGAATACCATTAAGGGTGAAATAGTTAACATTACTACTTATATTAACATATTTATCCACTCTACAATTCATTTTATTGTCCATTATTTTCATAATTTTATGTATGAAATCAAAATAGAGAGAGTGAGAAGTATTCCTTCACATGTTCCTATTTAAGGGTACTTCCGTCACAATAGGTTGGAATGGTTCTTCCTAAAAGAAGGCCACTCATTGTTTTTACATGTTGAGTTCAGTTTTGCATGAAGCTAAAAGGTCCCCTAATTGTTCATTGTTGTCATCCCACTTGGACTAGCATGGCACCTCGATCCTCACTTGTTATAGGCTTCAAACGAACTAGGTTCAATCTGAGTGAAAGTGTTTCACTAACCCATGTGGAGGTTATAACCTTACGAGAGCGTAGCTATTTAACCCCCTCTTAATAAGGACAGAGCTTAAGTAGAAGGCTCATGCATGAATGCAGCGTGTCATGCATGTAAAGGAACAAACAACCTTTAATCACTCATCTCATGCCCTTTTATCCTAAATGCCCCCACAATTATTAAAAGCAATAGATAAATAAATAAATAAAATAAGCCATGTGCAATCATAGAGAAAATGAATAAAATATAAAAATAATATTATTTAAGATTAAAAAATTAAAAATTACCGATTAATTAAGGTTTAGGATAACTTACCAATCTATCATAACGCGTGGGTTCGGGAACATGACCATTAGACTTGAAAATTTAGGAGTCGCCACCAATCTTTTTTGTCTAGGTGTGATTGGTTACCTAAATTAGTTCTATTCGACAAGATCCTAAATTAATTTTAAATTTGTCTAAAGAATAAAATTTGGTCTACGCATTTTAGAGTTAGGTTCAAGAGTACGGTTATACACGGAGAACGATTAGCACTCTCGTGGTGCCCCATTCTACGAACAATACAATCTAATCATGTGTTAACCTATTCAAGCGTTAATTTTTAATTTTATTCTTGTGTTTCATTAATCATTGTTTATTTATTTTATTCCTTATTTTCTTAGCAAATTAAAAGTATTTTATTCGATTTTACGGGTGTGTTGTGCACATGGTGCAATTATGAAATACATGGCATAAATCTGAATAATACATAACGAAAACCTTTTATTGAAGATATTTTCCAAATCCTCCCATTAAACTGGTGGGATTCGAGGATATTCTTTTACTGAGGGAAATGCTTGAGAAAGTTACTTTTGCAAGATTAACAAGTAAATCCCATCATTGAAGTAGTCATTTGCAAGTAAAAATAATATTTTCATGGATGCAAACCTTAGTACGAGCGAAAGCCTTTTATTAATGACATTCTTTGAGCCCTACCATCATACTGGTGGGACTCGAAATACCCTTTTACCTCAAGAATTTTTTTTTTCAGGGAACTTGCCTTCACAAGCTTTCTCAAAACATCTTATTATCGGGGCCTTAACTCGTGCGTAAAATATATTGATATGCCACAACATATTAATAATGCAATGATGGTGTGTGGCAGCTTATAAATTTAAATATTAACTGTAATTTATTTCATATATTAACTATTACTATAATTTATCATTATTGTAATTTTCTTTTTAGTATTTTATTTTTATTTACCTTATGCTTTTTTTATTTTTTATTATTTATTTTTATCCATTTTTAATATATATATATACACACACATACATGTGTATGTACATAATATGTATGTATGTATACATACATGTATATACATATATATATATATATATAAGCACAAAGCCATTAGCCTACTTTTTATTTTATATTTTTATGTGTATATATTTATATTTATATAACTAAATAATTTACGGTTATTCTTTTTGTCTACCTTTTTTATTTAAAAGATTTTAAATCTCATTTTTAATTATCAAATATTATTTTTTTTCAATTTTTTCTTAAAGCAACTCTATACTATTTTGAAATGACATACGCTTCACTTATTTTTTTAGTATTTATTATTATTTTATTATTTTTGGTTCTTATGTTTTTCATTTGATTAACATTTTTTATTAATGTTTTTTTAAATAATATTTAGGATTATAATATTAGAACTTAGAATTAAAACCCTCATATCATACTGGTGAAATTTTAACCAATATCCCTCACCTAGAAAAATTAATTTGAGATTGCAACTTCTCGCATCTTGAACAAATGTTGCATCATCAGTTCAATCCAAATATTATACTATTATTTTTTATATTATTATCGTACACATTTTCAAAAAAATAAAATATTTTATTATTTAATAATAATAATAATTATTATTATTCTAAACCTAAATGCTCCTTATCTTTTATTATGAGAATCATGCTTATGATTTTCCCTTTCATAGCATCAATTAATTCAAAATATTACTTAGAATTGAAATTACAAATTTATTTATTATATTTTCTATACCTATATATATTTTACCATCTAACATTTTATATAACTAAGTATTTCAAAAAAATTCCATCATATATTAATGGGAAAAGATCTAAAGAAACTAAATAAATAAATACAAAATAAGTATAAAGTAAATAAAACTAGTAAGTAAAAACACATGCCAAGCCTAATAAATAGAGGATCTAAAACCATACCAAAGTTTGGGCTAAGAACTACCCACATGATTGGGGTTCCACCAACTACAAGCTCGCTCAATAGCCACCTAACATGGTAACTCAACTAGCCGCAAGCCCGTTAGCAATGGAACACACCATGTGGGTGCTTCAGGTGCTCCCCTACATAGCTGAAACAATGCTATTAAACTCCTCTTTGGTCCAATCAAAACCTTAACTATAAAAACCCTTTGTTCTCCTTCTCTCATCATTTTTTTCCTCCACTTTCTCTCTTTGCTCGCTGATAACTCTATTATATGGAGTTATCTTATCATATTTTGAGTGATAAAATGGCTAAGTCTTTGAGTTTAGGCAAAGTTATAAATAGTTTTCTTTGTTTTTCTTTAATTAGTTAACTCATGATTGAGCTAGTTTATTTTAAGTTATTTTCGTTCTTTTGTATGGTAAAATGCCTATTTTTAGAAATGGCTAATTTAGTTCCTATGTCTTCAAGGTCCTCAAAAGAGAAGGGGTTAAGTGATAAGGAATTGCATAAGTTGGCCAAGTACAGACTTCACTAAATATGTAGTGGTATTTTATACATAACTCAGTCTACAGAAGTCTAGTAACTGTGATTCTTAGACCATTGGAAACCTAAGAAGAAGGACTATAACTTTTATGTTTATCACTTTACCAGTTCTAATATTAGCATGGTCCAAATTACATTAGAAGTAACATGACTGCAGCAGTTCTGCACTAGGCAGCTTGAAGGAACGAAGCATGGAAACATCAAGCACAGTGCTGCAATGCTGTCCCCCCACACCAAACAGGACCTCTAGTGTTACAGCACCAAGCTCCTAGCACTGCAACACTGTCCATCACTGCCAACATTATCTTTGGTAGTGAACTCAACATTGCAGCGCCACACCCTCACGTTGTCCAATGAAGCAACACTCCCTTTGGCAGTGAACTTAGTGCTGCAGCATTAAACCCTTAGCATTGCAATGCCAAGTTAAGCAATGTGGACTCTTCGATTTTTTAGATCAGATGATTACTTTTAAAGGTTATAAAAGAGAGTTTTTTTTAGGGAAAAGGAAAAAAGGAGAGATCTAGAGCAGTTTTTGGAGGGAGATAGAAAAAGTTAGGGATCTGGTCTAAACAAAAGAGGGAAAGGGGGAAGAGAAGTGAAGGATCATCTTGGGACCTGTATCATCCACATCAACTAACCTTTCTCACACTAGTTCCATCTCTCTTTCTCTCTTTTTTATTGTAGAAATGAACTTTTTTTTTGGAAATATTGGGTTTTGTATTAAATATGTTGAACTAAATTTCTATTCCTAGGACTATGGTTAATCTCTACTTGTAGTTTGGATACTTTAATATCTTTTTACTCAATATTAATGGGTATTGTGTTGTTTATTTCAAACCAATGCTTATTGCTTCTAATTGCTTGATAAACAATTAGATTGAGTTGGGTCTCTAAATACAACTTGACAAAAAGAATTTAGAATAGACCAAGGATTTGACTAGCATGTGTTCACTTCACTTAGAGGATAAGTGATTTGATTAGTATTTAAGATAGAAAAATACTTCAATACCATGAGCAGCCAAGATTAGGGTATAAGCTTAGTGAACTTACCTTAATTAATCTACATAAAGATATGGAAAGTTAGTTAAGATAGGTATGTTTACAATATCTCGACAGAGAATTGTAGATAAATTTGAAATCTAGGTTAGCAACCAATCCATTGATATAAGAATAAGAAGTGAAATTATATCCAAATGAAAAGCTGAGTCCTTCCACAATTCTAGGCTCCATTTTACTGAACTCTTAGAAATTCCTTAGCATTAATTCATTAGTTTAGCTTGTTACGTTAATTTTAGTTTTAATTAATTTTTAAAATTAAATTTACTTTGATAAGATTAAGGTGCCAAATTTTAGTAATTAGCAAGATTTTTGATACAATTCCCTAAGGAAACGATACTTACTTGCTATTATACTACTTGTGAGACATGTACGCTTATGTGTGTGTAAAATCAGCAACACCTGCAACCTCTCTCTCTTCTCTGTAACCTCAACTTTCACTTTTACTCTTCTCTGCCAAAACTTTAACCTTCCTTGAGCCACCATTCATAACATCCAACACCCACTTTTCTTCATTCATCTCCCTCTTTGAACCCCTATTCAAACCTAAATCTCTACAAACTACCAAAAACAAACTACCAAAACCAGTTAAATCCCTTCCCTAGAACACTATTTGCTCTTGTTTATGCAAATCTCTTTTAGGTATATTATGCAATTGTTAGAAAAAATTAGGGTTCTCTTTATTATTTCCAGGTTTCCTAAATTTTTTAGGTTTTTCTTTTTCTAAGGGCCTCATTTTGGTATGGAATAGGTGGGCAACTTTTATAGCTACCTTTACTTAAGCTGGGGTGGTGGGCGTGGCTTGACAAGCGTAATTCTTAAGCTTGGTAGGGTGCGTATGCACCTTATTTGTTTACTGGGCATGGCTTTTGTCGTCGTGCCCAACTCATCCTTTTTTTTCTTTTTAATTATTTTATTATTTTTAATAATTTTAGCTAAAATTGGTGTCTATAGAACCAACCTTGAATTTAAAAACAAAATGATAATAATGGGATCGTTAATATAGTAACAATTAAAAGTTTAAATTCTCTTTATATATATATATATATATACGAAAATCTAATTATAGGAAGTTAACATGGATTAAATTCCTTATGTAAGTATGCAAGTGCATTATTGAAAAAAAAGTCAAATTAGGCAATTAGTCCATGTACTATATTAAAATGGTGAATTTAATCCCTATACAATAATTTATAAAAATTGAGTCCTTATACTTTCCAAACTGATAATGTCAGTTCAATGTATTAAAAATTTTCTATTATCTATGCCTAATGGCATTTGGTTGTATTAACTTTGTTAGCTTTAAAATTATTATAGTTTTGATTATGAAAATTTGATCAAATTTTCTTGAACATTATTTAAGCAATCCTTGATAAGTTTTTGAAATGATTTAACTCCCATACATTTGCTTTTACATAGTTATAAGCTTGACTCTTGAAGTTATTGAACTATATCTATAAGCTTGTATGACTTAGGTGTATGAGTGCTTATGATTCCCATTCATTAAATTTAATTTAAAGATTAAAAGAAAATCTAGTTGCACATATTAAGGGTATCTTTTTTAATAATAACAAAAAACGGGAGAAGGAAGACTAAGTTAAATAGAGTTTGATAGGTTTTCATGTTTAATTTATGTATGTGATGCTTAGTTATGGTTTTGTTAAATATTATGTGCTAGTTCTTATGGATATTCAATATATCTAACTTAACAATTATGGATATTACATATCTTGTTTAGTTACTATGAATGTTATAAATATTTTATTAAAAATCTTTAAAGAAAAATAAATGTATTAACTAAGGGGGAGCAACTCATTATGGATAAAGATTTGAAGCATTCATATTGAGCATAGACATTGCATTCTTGATCTAAAAGTATTTTGTCATCATAAAAAAAACGGAAGAGAATGTTGACTCCATATATTTTTTATGATAACAAAACATTTTCATTCATTAGTGTCTAATTATATTATTTAAGTGTGAAGGAGAAAGCTTAAATTCATTAATATACTTGGTTTTTGAAAGCAAGTCAAGATGTTTGTTTAGTTGTAAGACGGGTTAATTGGTTAAACAAGCAAAGAAGAAAGAGCTTTAATGAAGACTGATTAGCCTTAATTGATTAACACAAATCCTTAATCAATTAAAGCAATTCTGGGCATTGCACTAAGGATAGACAGAAAGGTCTTAATTGGTTAATACAAGGTTTAATTAGTTAAGTGGGTGTTGGATGCAAAACAAAAGCCTTTTAATCAGTTAAAGGAAAAGAGTTAACTAGTTAAAGGTCAAAGTTAAAGTGTCAAGAAGCACCAAAATTCAAATTCAAAAAATTGGTGGCTATCCAAGGCACTAAACTAAGAGATTTAAAGTTGCAGAATTCTTAATTGATTGGAGCCCATTTTAATTAGTTAAGGGTAAATGGAGAGAAGCTTTAATCAATTATAGGGAGTATTAATCTGTTGAAAGGAGGCTGGCCAAAAATAGTGCTTGAAAATAGAAAGTTACTAATTAGTTAAAGCTGTCATTAATTGGTTAATGCAGGGAAGACTCAATCGGTTAAAATTTGCCTTAACCGGTTAGTGAACATCGTCTGCACATTTGAATTTAAGTAGAAATAGAAAAAATAATAGCTAGAAATGGCTAGTTTCAGTCTCCAACAATCAGAAGTGATTTTCCAACTCCAACAATAAAAAATGAAATAGAAAAGCCATCCAAAGTGATTTTGAGCTTATAAAACAAAAAGCCTTCTTTTTACATTTGTATTTCATTCATATTCTTTGAAAAGGTGTTTGAACTTAACTTTGTACATTTTAAATCAGCTAAGTGATCAATTGTACTTCACTTTTTCTCTATTTCTTATTTACTCAGAGTGTACGAGGCACTCTAAGGGGTTGATCAAGCTTGGGATAGCTTGGTTCATGTTGTAGGTTCTACCTTAACCTTAGAAAAGTTAGTTTTTGGTTTGGTTGATATAAAAAAAAACCACTGTTAAAAGTAATGGTTGAGCCTGTGAAAAGTCATTGTAAAAGATTGGTGGAAGCTTGAGAATTTCACTAATTTTAGTGAATTGGTTTGAAAATCTTTGATTGGGAGATTAAGGTAGTGGATGTAGGTCAAGGGGACTAAACCCTTATAAATCATTGTGTTTTGTCTAGTTTTGGCTATTTTTCTTTTATTCTTAACTCTTAAATCACTTTTCTAAAAAGCCTTAAGCTTCCATTATCGAATTCCCTCAATTAGCTCTTAACTCAGAAAGAATTTTTGTGATATTCCAAAAGTGCTATTCACCCACACTCTAGCATTCTTTTTAGGACCAGTAAGTAGTATCAGAGCTTAACCCTCTTTATTTTAGGCTTAACATCTTTAGGGAAGATCCATATGACTTTACAAAAATCGGTTGTTGTTGAGGAAAAATCCATAAACAGACCACCTCTGTTTGATGGATCAAATTACCCTTATTAGAGCACTAGAATGTCCATTTACATAAAAGCTATAGATTATAAAATGTGGGATGTTATTACTGATGGACCTTATATCCCCTCAACCACAAATGTTATGACTAGTTAAACAATTCCTAAGCTAAGAGCTGAATGGACTAAAGCTGAAACTAAAAAGGTCCATAT